>NC_045171.1:22154070-22156570 GCF_900700415.2 Clupea harengus | reverse complement strand
CCCACCTCAATCTCCATAATCTCTACGAACCCTCTCTCTCTCAACATTGACGGCTCCATCGTCACCCCCTCCACCCAGGACTGCAACCTCGGTATCATCCTCGACCCCACCCTCTCTTTCCAGAGAAATGGGCTGAGTAATCTGCAGCGTCACCCAAACCAAAGCATGATTAACACATCTCTTTCTCTCTCCCTCTCTCTCTCTCTCTCCCTCTCTCTCTCTCTCTCTCTCTCTCTCTCTCTCTCTCTCCCATCTCTGTCTCTGTTCTCTCTGTTCTCTCTCTCTTCCTCTCCCTCCCAATATTCCATGTCTTTCTATCTCTGTCTCTGTTCTCTCATTTATCTGTGTCTCAAAATCTCTGTCCCCAGCTGTCTGTACTTGTCTTTCTACATGACTGCTTTCACCACACACACACACACACACACACACACACACACACACACACACACACACACACACACACACACACACACACAAATATAAATACAGACAGACAAACAAACATAACAACCTAATATAAATGTAGAGTAAATTATCAGAGATAACTATCATCAGTAAGAGTATTAATGTAGTGTAACTATCAGAGTTAACTATCATGAATAAGAGTATTACACTTTTCCCAAACACTTCACACAGTGGACTTTACTGACACACACCTCAGCATATCAGTGAACCTTTGGTGCACCAAAGCACGACTCATAACTTTAGCAAATGTTCTCTCTCAGAGTACAATGACCTAAAAAACACTAACAACTTGAAGCATTGACAATTGCATATATAACATATTGATGTATCCTCCAGTTTGGCATAGATTACTGTAGTAGCAAAAGACACACACAGACAAACACTTCTTTGGACTACAGTAAATATTGTATATTGTAATATTGCAGTAAACAAATCATTTTAAAATGCTGCAATATGTTTCATTATAGCCATATGCTAAAATTGCACGTGTTACTGCACTATATAGGCTTACTACATTACAACAAAAAGCCATGAATATGCTACGTATTTACTGCAGTATTCCAATGCAGTAAACGTCATACATCAACACAAGATTCAGTCTACCGAAGTACTGTAATACCATTAGAAGTCTGCTGTAGCCCTACAGTAATGCTGATCCATTCTGTCCTCTGCATTTGGTGTCAAACTTTTAAATGTTTGAACTTTGCATTTACGGTAACATTCTCCTCTGCATTGCATCTTGGAAATACATCAATCCAAGCCAAGTATCTGAAGACAGTGTTGATATGTTGGTTTGCCTCTTACAATTGATGTCACAATGTTGTGGCTACATTTACTGTAGTTGCATTCTTCAATCACTGTCTTTCACTGATAGCATATGACTTACATACAGAGCAGAACTGTAATATTGGAAACAACTCTTCAGGAACAGCTACATCTATGTTTGCCCTCTGTAGAGATGGTAAGAAGTCTGAGAGCCAAAAAAACTAAATAATTTAAATAAACTTTCTGTATAGTATAAGAATACTTTGTCTTATTCAAGCATATAAATGTGTCTGTCCAAATACAGCATCTTTCCATCTACAGTGATCTGAATTACTGTAGATTTTGAACTGAAAGTTAACTGTTTTGAACAGAGTATCTAAACATCGCCACATTGACTGAGACAGGTATCCATGAATTTCGGAAGAAGTGGTCATTGACTGCATTTGTATCTAAGCATAGGGGCAAGTATCCACAGTTTGGTTCACATAGTCTACTGGTATGCTCGATGTGTTAAGTGTTTTGAGAATGTGTACATGGTATTGAGACAAGAGTGAAAATGATTGGAAAAAACTGTAATGTAGTGTAACTATCAGAGTTAACCATCATCAGGAAGAGTGTTAAAGGAGAGGAAGAAGAGTGTGTTAGTGTCTGAGTAACATATCACAGGACCACAGATTAGGTGTGTGTCACCCTACCACACACACACACACTCACACACACTCCATTTGAGGGTCATAGCAGTGGTCACCCTACCACTGATTATGGGTACTCACACGTGCACCGCACCAACACACACACACACACACTCACGCGAAGACACACGTGCACCGCACAAACACACACACACACACTCACACGAGGACACACACGTGCACCGCACAAACACACACAAACACACTCAGGCGAAGACACACACGTGTACCGCACCAACACACACACTCACACAAAGACACACGTGCACCGCACAAACACACACACTCACACTCACGCGAAGACACACACGTGCACCGCACAAACACACACACACACACTCACAAAAAGACACACGTGCACCGCACAAACACACACACTCACACGAGGACACACACGTGCACCGCACAAACACACACACTCACACGAGGACACACACGTGCACCGCACAAACGCCCACACTCACACGAGGACACACACCTGCACCGCACAAACACACACATACCCACGAGGACACAACGTGCACCGCACAAACACACACACTCATGCGAAGACACATACGTGCACCGCACAAACACAC
>NC_045171.1:22136570-22151570 GCF_900700415.2 Clupea harengus | reverse complement strand
CTGTGTGTGAGAGAGAGGGAGAGAGAGAGAGCTGTGTGTGTGTGTGAAAGAGAGAGAGAGAGCTGTGTGTGTGTGTGTGAAAGAGAGAGAGAGAGAGCAGTGTGTGTGTGTGTGAGAGAGAGAGAGAGAGAGAGAGAGAGATAGAGACTATGTGACTCTGATCACAAACAAAAATCTGAGAACCACGTTGACAAAGTACAGACTCAGTGAACACAGCCCGGCCATAGAGGTGGGTAGGCACAGACAAACCTGGCTGTGTGTGTGTGTGTGTGTGTGTAGACGGAGAATCTCCTGTATCTACCTGCTGATAAGTCACTTCCTCTGCTGTGGTCTGGGCCTACTGGCCAGAGGTCAAAGGTGAGAGGGGTCAGAGAGGGTCAAGATGCACATTACAAGCAGGACACTTGCACACTCTCTCTCTGTCTCGCACACACACACTCACTCACAGACTTCTCACACTTCTCACTCAGAAACAGTGTGTGTGTGTGTGTGTGTGTGTGTGTGTGTGTGTGTGTGTGTGTGTGTGTGTGTGTGTGTGTGCGTGTGTGTGTGTGAGAGAGTGTGTGCCTGTCAGGTGTCTGTGCTGCACAGTAACTTAGCTTCCAGTCTGAGTTCCCCATAGGACCAAAGGATAAACACACACACACATCTGACCGTAGATCACAGAAAGAGCTTAGATATCACACACACACACACACACACACACACACACACACACACACACACACACACACACACACACTGTCACATCTAGCCCCATATCTCTGGAGATGGTTAAACACATGAAGACATGTCTGAGACACTGTGGTGGTGGTGGTGGTGGTGGTGGTGTGTGTGTGTGTGTGTGTGTGACATGAAGACACATCTGTGTGTTCTGGCTGATTGAAGGGACTTTTATTAAACCTTACAGAGTAACAGACACGTGCTGCTGCCGCCGCTTCACCGAGCGTCCTGCAGACAGATAGTTCAGTCTCTGCTCTCTCTGCCTCTCGCATAAGTGCATTTTAAGAGCCATTGTCTCCAGTGCCTTACACTGTGTCGTTAAATAGCGCACGCACTTGTGAATTTTAGCGTTTGTGGAAACGCCCGCATGCTTGCGCTGATGACAGTAACATATCGGTAAAGGGACACGGGGTCAATGTCCATATCACACGAGCGACGACTCGCATACGGGCGGATTGTCCGAATCCTGGCTGTGTAACGAGCTCAAGCCCGTGTCCGAATCGTCGTTATTGACGTTGCAAGTCTTTGAAAGTCCCCGTGCCTGTTCCACCCACGCGCTCTGTGTCTTCACGGAGCACACAGTGTCGGGCTCAGTTACCGAGGGCGGGCGCCCTTTAACCTCCACGGATAATTTATCCTCGCCGCAGAAGTCCAGCTCGCTGACCCTCTCCACTAAATCCTTTAGCTCTCTCTCTTTCGCTGTCCACAGCTCCCCGCTCAAGTCCAAATCACCGCTAATCGCCTGTAAATCCGTATTCAGACGGAGGCCGATGTATAAACTCGTGTCCAGTTGCGTTATGATCCTCTCCTCCTCCAAAAGCAGCTCGCTCTCTGTCGGGACCTCCGTCACCAGCGCGAGCTCAGACTCTCCAGGTGAGTCCTCTTTCCCTGTCTCCAGGTCGGTACACGAGAGTTCCTCCTTCCTGCGTTCCATCCAGCGCTGGTTCAGCTCCCCTGTGATCTCTGCCGTGATGCTGTCCAGGAGCGCCTCGTGCTGGGACAGCTCCTCTTGCAGTTTCAGCACCTCCTGGCACCTCCGCGCGTACTCCTCAAACTGCGCACGCACCTTCGGGGAACGCTGCTCTTCCTCCTCGACGCTCGCGTGCTCATCCAGACTCTTCTCGAACAGATAGGTGTCCTGCACGTAGTTGGTCCCGAGCGTTTTGACTCGGTCGAAGTGGACTTTGGCCTCGCAGCGATCGATATCCCTGTCCAGCTCGTGAATGCGCTGGACCTGCTGGCGGATGGTGTGGTCCTGCGAGACGATCAGGTGCACGAGCGTCTCCATCTTCTCCACGGCGGGCTTGTCTCTGCTTAAAGCCTGCACCCGCTTCTTGTTGATCTTCTCCAGCTTGCGGAAGGCTTTGCGCACGATCCTCCGCTGCCTTTCCTGGGAGTGAGCCATGGGGACCCGCGCGGTTCCCCGGTATATGCACGGGCTTTCCTTACTGGGCACCACACGCGCCTCCGCGCTGCGCGGGCCGCTGTTGGGTAGAGACGCGTCCTGCTTCACGAGTACGAATCTCACGTTCTCCTGTTCGTCGCCCCACGCGCTCCAGAGTCTCAGGACCTTGGTCTTGTTCGGTAGGATGCGCTCGAAGCCTCGCCACTTCTCCACCACGCAGTACGACTCTGGCGATCCCGCCAGCATGGCCGAACACGGCTGAAACGCGGCCGAACACGGCTGAAAGTCCTGGTCCTCTAGCAGAACCCGAACCACATCCGCGCAGGTGGTCCGCTTCGACAAGCCTGAGATGAGCTTCTCATCCCGGCAAACCCACACCGAAATCTTACCCTCCTCCGCATCCATATCAGCATGCAGTCTCTCTCCCACAAAATACTTTATGAAGACTTTATTCCGGTCCGTTAAGGCATCAGAACTTCCAGGGTGAATTCAAGTATTTCCCAATCATTGTCGGCAACGTGTTACTGACCGAACACTGTCCGCGAGTGTCTACAGGTCGAGCTGCTCGGGACCTCTCTCACCGGACAGCTCCACACAAACGCTCCAGCGTCACTGAGGCAACGCAACTCGGTCCCGTCGCTCCCCTGGAAACACGTGACGGCTCGAGCCCAAGTCAAGGCTCCCCCTCAAACACCGCCCACTTCAGTCCCGAGCCAAGACGTCTACGGGCAGTCCCACACACACACACACACACACACACATATATACATAACTCCCGCACCTGTAATGCTTATTGCACCGCAGCACAACACAGTATAATGCATATACAGCTGCGGAAAAAATTAAGAGACCACTTCAAAATGATTAGTTTCTCTGGTTTTACTATTTATTGGTAAGTGTTTGAGTAAAATTAACATTTTTGTTTTATTCTTTAACTACTGACAACATTTCTACCAAATTTCAAATAAAAATATCGTCATTTAGAGCATTTATTTGCAGAAAAATGACAATTGGTCAAAATAACAAAAAAGATGCAGTGTTTCCAGATGTCGTA
The DNA here is from genome assembly GCF_900700415.2 of Clupea harengus. NCBI lineage: Eukaryota > Metazoa > Chordata > Actinopteri > Clupeiformes > Clupeidae > Clupea > Clupea harengus. The sequence goes on along the minus strand of NC_045171.1, from coordinate 22,148,388 downwards.
TAATGCAAAGAAAACAAGCTCATATTAATTTTTAAACAACACAATACTAATGTTTTAACTTAGGAAGAGATCAGAAATCAATATTTGGTGGAATAACCTTGATTTAAAATCACAGCTTTCATGTGTCTTGGCATGCTCTCCACCAGTCTTTCACATTGCCGTTGGGTGACTTTATACTACTCCTGGCAGAATTTGGTAGAAATGTTGTCAGTAGTTTATAGAATGAAACAAAAATGTAAATTTTACTCAAACAATTACTAATAAATAGTAAAACCAGAGAAACTGATCATTTTGAAGTGGTCTCTTAATTTTTTCCGCAGCTATATACATAACTGATTAAGTCACAGTATAACACATACATACATACATATATAACTGATTAAGTCACAGTATAATACATACATACATACATAACGTGTGTGTGTGTGTGTGTGAGTGTGAGTGTGAGTGTGTGTGTGTGTGTGTGTGTGTGTGTGTGTGTGTGTGTGTGTGTGTGTGTGTGTGTGTGTGTGTGTGTGTGTGCGTGTGCGTGTGCGTGTGCGTGTGCGTGTGCGTGTGCGTGTGCGTGTGCGTGTGCGTGTGCGTGTGCGTGTGCATGTGTGTGTGTGTGTGTGTGTGTGTGTGGTTGTATTGGGACACATTGACAGGCTGGTTCTCCTGGTTCTACACGTTAAACACTGTTTCTGGTTTCTGACACTAACTGACTGAGAAGGACAGAGAGAGAGACAGAGAGGAAGAGAGAGAGAGAGAGAGGAAGAGAGAGACAGAGAGGAAGAGAGAGAGAGAGACAGAGAGGAAGAGAGAGAGAGAGAGAGAGGAAGAGAGAGAGAGAGGAAGAGAGAGCGAGGAAGAGAGAGAGAGACAGAGGAAGTAAGAGAGAGAGGAAGAGAGAGATGAGACAGAGAGGAAGAGAGAGAAAGAGAGAGAGAGAGAGGAAGTGAGAGAGAGAGGAAGAGAGAGATGAGTCAGAGAGGAAAGAGAGAGAGAGGAAGAGAGAGAAAGACAGGAAGAGAGAGAGAGAGAGACAGAGAGGAAGAGAGAGAAAGACAGGAAGAGAGAGAGAGAGAGAGAGAGACAGAGAGGAAGAGAGAAAGAGAGGAAGAGAAAGAGAGGAAGAAAGAGTTTTATTCAGATGGAATTTGACAGACATGATGTGAGGTCAGTGTGTGTGTGTTAGTGTGAGGTCAGTTTGTGTGAGGTAAGTGTGTGTGTGTGTTTGTGTGAGGTTAGTGTGTGTGTGTGTGTGTGTGAGAGGTTAGTGTGTGTGTGTGTGTGTGTGAGGTTAGTGTGTGTGTGAGGTCAGTGTGTGTGTGTGAGGTTAGTGTGTGTGTGAGGTTAGTGTGTGTGTGAGGTTAGTGTGTGTGTGAGGTTAGTGTGTGAGTGAGGTCAGTGTGTGTGTGAGGTCAGTGTGTTTGTGTTAGGTTAGTGTGTGTGTGTGTTTGTGTGAGGTTAGTGTGTGTGTGAGGTCAGTGTGTGTGTTTGTGTGTGTGTGAGGTTAGTGTGTGTGTGGGAGGTCAGTGTGTGTGTGTGTTTGTGTGAGGTTAGTGTGTGTGTGTGAGGTCAGTGTGTGCGTGTGTATGAGGTTAATGTGTGTGTGTGTGTTTGTGTGAGGTAAGTGTGTGTGTGTGTGTTTGTGGTCAGTAGATGTCATTGGTTCCTGATTGTGTGCTGAAATGAAAAAAGGAATTTCCTGTCTCACAAAACACACACATACACACACACACACACACACACACACACACACACACACACAGACAAAAACTCTAACTCTCAGAGGTCAGGTTCACAGCATCATCAGCTCTACCTTCTGTTTCAAAAGCTGGGTTAAACCCTCCAGCCACACACACACAGGCCACACGGACAAAACAAGCATCTGCCTCAAATTCCCTTCCTAATCCTCCGAGAGAGAGAGAGAGTGAGAGAGAGAGGAATGAGGAGAGTATATTTTTGATGGTAACTGAAGTCCCCTTGTGTTCTTACTGTGTGTAGTGGAATCCCAGCAGTGTGTGGCACATTATCAGCTCAACTATAAACCAGCACCCCCTCTGGTGGTCATGAGTGGTACTGCAGAGGGGCTGCACGCACTCTTCCCATAAAAAAGAAGCGGTTTAAAGCAGCAGTGTTAAATGATGAAGATGAAGCTTACAGCAAGTAGTGTTTAATGATGAAGATGAAGCTAGCCCCTCCTTGTCCACTATTCATTTTGTATGTGTCATGTACCATGTTGTGTTTGTATGTATTGTGTACATTTATCACATGTATGCTAGCATGTTGTGTTGGTATTGTGTACATTTACCACATGTATGCTAGCATGTTGTGTTGGTATTGTGTACAATTACCACATGTATGCTAGCATGTTGTGTTTGTATGTATGGTTTAACTTTACCACATGTATGCTAGCATGTTGTGTTGGTATGTATGGTTTAACTTTACCACATGTATGCTAGCATGCTCGTCCTGAGGCGTGTATGATCGTCCCCCCTCCCCTTCTCCCTTTCTTCCAGTCGAGGTTCTGCTGATGGTTTCTTCCAGTTAACAGTTTGAGTTTTTCTGCTCCTGTCGCCATTGTGCTCTAGGCGGGTCAGGCCCTGGGCTGTGTGTGTGTGTGTGTGTGTGTGTGTGTATGTATGTAAAGTGCCTAGACAGTTTTATTGTTTGTCGCAGGCTATTAGTTAGTAGTGTTTAAAGCAGCAGGCTGTTAGTTAGTGGTGTTTAAAGCACCAGTGTGTTAGTTAGTGGTGTTTAAAGCAGCAGTGTGTTAGTTAGTGGTGTTTAAAGCAGCAGGCTGTTAGTTAGTGGTGTTTAAAGCAGCAGTGTGTTAGTTAGTGGTGTTTAAAGCACCAGTGTGTTAGTTAGTGGTGTTTAAAGCAGCAGGCTGTTAGTTAGTGGTGTTTAAAGCAGCAGGCTGTTAGTTAGTGGTGTTTAAAGCAGCAGTGTGTTAGTTAGTGGTGTTTAAAGCAGCAGGCTGTTAGTTAGTGGTGTTTAAAGCAGCAGTGTGTTAGTTAGTGGTGTTTAAAGCACCAGTGTGTTAGTTAGTGGTGTTTAAAGCAGCAGGCTGTTAGTTAGTGGTGTTTAAAGCAGCAGTGTGTTAGTTAGTAGTGTTTAAAGCAGCAGGCTGTTAGTTAGTGGTGTTTAAAGCAGCAGGCTGTTAGTTAGTAGTGTTTAAAGCAGCAGGCTGTTAGTTAGTGGTGTTTAAAGCACCAGTGTGTTAGTTAGTGGTGTTTAAAGCAGCAGGCTGTTAGTTAGTGGTGTTTAAAGTAGCAGGCTGTTAGTTAGTAGTGTTTAAAGCAGCAGGCTGTTAGTTAGTGGTGTTTAAAGCACCAGTGTGTTAGTTAGTGGTGTTTAAAGCAGCAGGCTGTTAGTTAGTGGTGTTTAAAGCAGCAGGCTGTTAGTTAGTAGTGTTTAAAGCACCAGTGTGTTAGTTAGTGGTGTTTAAAGCACCAGTGTGTTAGTTAGTGGTGTTTAAAGCAGCAGGCTGTTAGTTAGTGGTGTTTAAAGCAGCAGTGTGTTAGTTAGTGGTGTTTAAAGCAGCAGTGTGTTAGTTAGTAGTGTTTAAAGCACCAGTGTGTTAGTTAGTGGTGTTTAAAGCAGCAGGCTGTAAGATTTCAGTGCGTCTAGAGCAGTGAGAGCACACACACCTTGCTCACACACGTACAGACAGACACATTTAATTCAAGACACTCAATGTACTCTTAACATTTGTTTGTTTTATTCAATGTATACATACAAAGGATCTAGAAAGCTACAAAATATCTACCACTTTATCAAGAAGGCATCAAAATGTTACACAGCGGACAGGACCATATGCAGTAAAGAACACGTACACATCGCAGGACCCACACACACACACACACACACACACACACACACGTACACATCGCAGGACCCACACACACACACGTACACATAGCAGGACCCACACACACACACACACACACACACGTACACACAGCAGGACCCACACACACGTGCAGACACACACCTCTGACACTAAGAGGAGAACTCTATACACACACACACACACACACACACACACACACAGGTCCCCGGTCACACCCAACTCCTGAGAGGGATCTGCTGTAACCAGGCCAGGTGTGTTTGAACGGACTGTGTGTGCGTGTGTGTGTTTGTGTATGACTGTGTGTGTGTGTGTGTGTGTGGACGACTGTGTGTGTGTGTGTGTGTGGACGAACAACTGCATCTACACAAACGGAAGGACCTACCTAAACACACACACACTACTCTTTCTCACTGGGGTTATAGTGTTACAGATTACGTGACTGAGGGTCGTAGACATCACACACACACACACTCGTCCTCAGTATGATGCCATGTTGTAGTGCTTAGATTATCTGACTGAAGGCTACAGACCTCTCTCTCTCTCTCTCTCTCACACACACACACACACACACACACACACACACACACACACACACACACACACACACTCGTCCTCAGAGTAAAGTCATGTTTTAGTGTTTTAGATGTTACACTTTAATAAAGTTCTGGGAACATTCAAGAAAAATCTGTACGAACACAAGAACCACACACACTGAGCAAGACACGTCACATGACATTAGCAGCGCCAAGCGCACACACACACACACACACACACACACACACACACACTTCTTAACGCACACTATTAACCATCTTCTATGTCCTGAGTGGGACATACTTACAGGGCAGCAACTCTCCCATAAATGTACATTAATGTGAACAAGAACACAAGTACACACACACACACACACACACACACACACAGGTGATAGAGAAATGACATGTCATATAAAAGGCCAAAGGTCAAATAAAAGCAGAGGGACACGAGTCTCATCATATGGACGAGTCTCCCTGCAACACACACACACACACACACACACGTGTGCTTTTAGGCAGCAGTCTAGTGGAGTCTGCACTGGTCTGCTGCCACCTAGTGGAGTCTTTAGGGTCTGCGTTGGTCTGCTGCCACCTATGGAGTTCTGATGGAGTCTTTGGAGATCTTTATGACATGAGAGTCTGTGCAGATCTTTATGGATATATAAGGCTTATCTGGAGGCTTAAAAAGTCAACACCCACATGTGCATTTAGGATTGTGCCAGTCTTTAGGGTCTATAGGAGTATTTAAGGGTCTTAAGGAATCTGATGGATACTTTAACAATCTGATGGAGTCTTTATGGGTCTTTAGGGTTCTATTAGAATCTGATGGCGTCTTTAGGAATCAGATGGAGTCTTTAGGAATCAGATGGAGTCTGTAACAATCTGATGGAGTCTTTAGGAATCAGATGGAGGCTTTAGGAATCTGATGGTGTCTTCAGGGATAGACTTTACTGTGATGAAGTTTTTAATATTTAGCTGTCTGTTGGGGTCTGATGGAGTTTTTGGACATCGTTGCCAATCTGTGAAGATCAATGAAAGTTTTCATAGATCTATGTAAAGGCCTGTACGAGTCATCTGACTTTATAAGAACACACAGGGGCTTTTAAGGTGCTGATATCATCTATAAGGATCTAAAAGGTTTAGCTGGATCACTCAAGTAGCTTGCACAGTGGGGAACGGCCACACACACACACACACACACACACACACACACATTCTCAACAGTCTTTATCAGCACTGCTGGTTAATCAAGAGTTGTAATAAACTTTAAAAATCTTTTTATAAATTAGACGTGAGCTACTGAAGGAGGCCTCAAGTGAGGCAGGCTGCAGAGAGACAGGCTGCAGTGAGACAGGCTGCAGGAGGAGAAGAGAGCGACTGAAGGAGGAGAAGAGAGCGACTGCAGGAGGAGAAGAGAACGACTGAAGTTCTACGCTCGTAACCCGCCAGAACACTAACTGGGTCTCCACATTCATTGGCAGTTCTAAAGAACCGAGCTGAAGGCAAAGTGGTGGCTGGTCCGGTTCCACGGCCGCTGGCGGCGGCGGCGCGGGGGGGTTTGGTTTGGTTAGTCTGGCCGTGTGACTCATGGCCCTGCTGGAGCTGGACTGAAGGCACTAGAGAGCGTCAGCAGCAGCAGACAGGGAGGAGAAGGGGATAGGAGGAGAGGAGAGGAGGGGAAGGGAGAAGAGGAGAGGAGGAGAAGAGGAGAGGAGATGAGAGGAAGGGAGAAGAGGAGAGGGGAGGAGAAGAGTAGAGCAGCAGCAGGAGACAGGAGAGGAGAGGAGGAGAAGAGGACAGGAGATGAGAGGAAGGGAGAAGAGGAGGAGAAGAGGAGAGGAGAAGAGAAGAGGAGAAGAGGAGACAAGGGGAGGAGAAGAGTAGAGCAGCAGCAGGAGACAGGAGAGGGGAGGAGAAGAGAGGAGACAGCAGGGACGAGAGGACACAGATGTGTGGGGGACTGAGGGGACACAGAGGTGTGGGGGACTGAGGGGACTGAGGGGACACAGAGGTGTGGGGGACTGAGGGGACACAGAGGTGTGGGGGACTGAGGGGACACAGAGGTGTGGGGGACTGAGGGGACACAGAGGTTTGGGGGACTGAGGGGACACAGGGGTGTGGGGGACAGAGGGGACACAGGGGACACAGAGGTGTGGGGGACTGAGGGGGCACAGAGGTGTGGGGGACTGAGGGGACTGAGGGGACACAGAGGTGTGGGGGACTGAGGGGACTGAGGGGACACAGAGGTGTGGGGGACTGAGGGGACTGAGGGGACACAGAGGTGTGGGGGACTGAGGGGACACAGAGGTGTGGGGGACTGAGGGGACACAGAGGTGTGGGGGACTGAGGGGACACAGAGGTGTGGGGGACTGAGGGGACACAGGGGTGTGGGGGACAGAGGGGACACAGGGGACACAGAGGTGTGGGGGACTGAGGGGGCACAGAGGTGTGGGGGACTGAGGGGACACAGGGGTGTGGGGGACTGAGGGGACTGAGGGGACACAGAGGTGTGGGGGACTGAGGGGACTGAGGGGACACAGAGGTGTGGGGGACTGAGGGGACTGAGGGGACACAGGGGTGTGGGGGACTGAGGGGACACAGGGGTGTGGGGGTCATAGGGTTAGGGATCTCGGGGTCTTTCCGCCTCTTTAAGCCGCTGCCCTTCATTTGGTTTTAGTTTTGATCCACCTCAGACCAGATCCACCTCAGACCAGTCCAGACCAGATCCACCTCAGACCAGTCCAGACCAGATCCACCTCAGGGTTTAGAGGAGACCAGTCCAGACCAGATCCACCTCAGGGTTTAGAGGAGACCAGTCCAGACCAGATCCACCTCAGGGTTTAGAGGAGACCAGTCCTGACCAGATCCACCTCAGGGTTTAGAGGAGACCAGTCCTGACTAGATCCACCTCAGGGTCTTTAGAGAGACCTGGACCAGATCCTGCAGCAGCACAGCTGTGTGTCCCTGAGGGGGGTGGGGGGGGGGGGGCACACTAAGGCACGGGTCTGTGTGTGTGTGTGTGTGTGTGTGGGTGTGTGGGTGTGTGTGTGTGGGAGGGGTCAACTTTGGCAGTATTGGCATGACGACGGGGTTGGGTTGGGGTCACAGCTCTAGTGTCTTTAAGGGTTTCGAGTCGATACTGATTAAGGCTCGAGTCACAGAGAAGAACCAGAGAAACACAGGTGAGTGAAGGCAGAAACACACACACACGCACGCACACACACACACACACACACACACAGGGTAGGGAAATGTTATGTTAGTGAGTGTTGAGAGTGTGTGTGTGTGTGTGTGTGTGTGGTGGAGCTAGTGTTGTCTGATAAAACATGTAGGACAGCCGTGTGGAGTGTGTCCGACTTTGGTTTGAATGAGTGGCGCAGCACAGCGCCCTCTAGAGTCTGGGAGTGGAGATACATGTAAGGCACATGGTGGACACTGCAGGTCTCAGTGATGGATTGTGTGTGTGTGTGTGTTTTCTTCTGACTAGATGTGTGGTTTGTTCATCTCACTGGAGACGTAGAGTGAGTGTGTGTGGTGAGTTCATTAAAGGTGTGTGTGTGCGTTCAGGAGTGGAGCAGTGGAAGTAGAGTCTTATCATAAATAAATGTAGTGTGTGTGTGTGTGTGTAAGGTGCACTCTCTTGTATAGAGCCATAGGGGGTGTGTGTGGTATGTTTACAATAACAACCACAGTAGTGTGTCTGTAGTGTGTTCTAGTCGTATTTGGCAGCAAATCATGGTCTGTGTTGTGTATGTAGTGTGTGTGTGTGGTGTGTGTAGTGGGTGTGTGTGGTGTGTGTGTGTGTGTGTGTGTGTGGTGTGTGGTGTGTGTGTTTAGTGTTTTTCTCTCTTAGGTTGTCGAAAATCAAGGAGCACCACAGAAAAACTGATTCTGTGTGTTTGTGTAGTACGTGTGTGTGTGTGTGTGTGTGTGTGTGTGTTTGTGTAGTACGTGTGGATGGGGTGGAAGTTAGTGTTCTTATGTTACGGTCTCTTCACTGGGATGGTGGGGGGGGGGGGGGGGGGGGGGGGCACTGACACACACACAGACATACACACACACACTCACACAGAATAACAGCGGTCAGTACCACATTCACCTGTCTCAAGCTCTGGGTCAAAAAGACTTCAGCTTTTTCAATGACTTCTCTTTGGAAAAGGGATGTAAGAATAGAAATGCTCACACGCACATTCAGGACGACACACACACACACACACATTCAGGACGACACAAACACACACACACATTCAGGACGACACAAACACACACATTCGGCAGTTTGGACTCCACGGGGAGAAGGCTAGTGTCCTTGTGTCTCTCCAGACTATATACATGTGACACACACACACACACACACACACACACACACACATATACATGTGAGCTATAGAAAAGTGGCTTCTGTAGGTATTCTGATAAAGTATCAAAGATTCATCCTTTTCAGCTGTCGCTAAGGCCTGGCGGCTGTCGCTAAGGCCTGCCGGCTGTCGCTAAGGCCTGGTGGCTGTCGCGAAGGCCAGGTGGCACGCTCTCTACCTACTGGTCAAAAGCACGTGTGGTCCCGCCCTCCTAAAGGCACAGACCAATCAGAGGAGGGGCTCAGCAGGGGTCAGGTCAACAAACCTCAAAGCCAGATGCTACGTTAGCACAACACACACACACACACACACACCCAAACCACACCCCTCCCGTATCACACACACTAACATTCTGGGGCTGTCAGGGGAACAGTGTGTGTGACCTGTGTGGTCTGGCACTGTTGGGAGATTGGATTTGAGTATTTTATTATTGTCATTATAATTGTATTATTATTATTTATTTATTATTGTTTTAAATTGTTTTGATTCTCTGAGTCACCTGACCAAGCGCTGAGCCCCTCCCACATCTGATGTCATATGTACATAATTCTGAGGCCACACCCACATCTTCACAACATCATATAAGAGTACCGCATCACAGCTGCAGTCACACACACACACACACACACACACTATTTACACCGACGAAACAAACCAAAAGAATAAGACACAATTTCACCCAATCACCAGCGACAAGCGCTGGGTAGGCGGAGCTAGAGGCACTGCCACTTCTGTCAAGGCTCTCAGCCAATGGGGATGGAGCTGAGAGCGGGGGTGGGGGTAGGGGTTGAGGGAGTGTGTGAGTGCGTGTGTCACTCCTTGACGAGGCGGTAGATGGTGTGTTGGGCTCCGTGCTCGCTGTTGGACACCTCAAACACACACGCCATACACAGCAATGTCTCCTGGGTATCTCTGTTAGTCACCACCTAAAACACACACACACACATTGCACAGATAGAATGTTAATATGCACAGACACATACAGCAGTAATGTAAAGTACTCAAGCCGTTTCATCATGTGTCTCTCAGGCACACACACACACACACACACACACACATACCAGTAGAATGGTGAAGTTCTCCAGTACACTGTTCATCATGTACCTCTCGGGCACACACACACACACACACACACACACACACACAGACACACGTACCAGTAGAATGGTGAAGTTCTCCAGTACACTGTTCATCATGTACCTCTCGGGCACACACACACACACACACACACACACACACACACACACACACACACACACACACACACACGTACCAGTAGAATGGTGAAGTTCTCCAGTACACTGTTCATCATGTACCTCTCGGGCACACACACACACACACACACACACACACACACACACACACACACACACACACACACACACGTACCAGTAGAATGGTGAAGTTCTCCAGTACACTGTTCATCATGTACCTCTCGGGCAGGTGCTTGAGCTTGTGGATGAAGTTGATCATGTACTCACACATGGGAGAGCGACTAATGCGGTACACAAAACGGCCGTTCTCAAAGCGCGCATACTCCGTCTGAAACACACACACACACACACACACACACACACACACACACACACACACACACACAGTTACACCAACATGCAAAAGAACTTCTTTAAACCACTGGAATTATGAATCCATAATATGTTGTGCAGGTGGATTTCACACATTATTAGAAAGCTGTGAACACACACACACTAGGGCTGTCAAAATGGCTAAAAAATGACGTTCGAATATTCGCTTTAAAAAAACACATATATTCGAACATATTCAAATTTCTGGTTGCGCATTAGGCACGTCAATAACAGGACACATTAATACAACGAGACATAACTACTTGTATAGGTAATTTATTTAAGTTTAAACATATTTAACAACATATTACCTACACAAAAATATGTAAATTAACTAATGGCCAAGACCGCAGAGCTTGCACACACTCGCACTCTTTCTTTCTCCCTCTCTCTGCCTCTCCCGCACCGCCTCGCTCTCTGCGCATATCGGTTTAAATGAACGACAACAAGGGATACGGTACCTCGGTTCCAGTGCTTCACAGAACTCCCTGAAGCCTATCCCATCCACCACACTGGTCGGCCTCATGTCCTTGCATATGAACGAAATCAATTTTTGCGTGCAGGCCTCCTGTCGTGCCGCAGGCAACGAACTTGTGACGGACGGCGCAAAATATGTATCCAAACGTGGCTGTTTCGCTGAAGTTCCACATATTATGCCGTATTCACTTGGATGCACATTTTGGAGATGTAGCCTCACGTTGCTAGTTGTTGAGTTGTTGAGTTGTTGAGCAGTGAGGCAACTTGTTGAGCCTACAGCTAAAGTAGTGTGTAAGCTAGAGTTAGGTTACCATTCAACAACTAGCAACTTGAGGCTACATCTCCAAAATGTGGAGATGTAGCCTCAAGTTGCTAGTTGTTGAATGGTAAGCTAACTTTAGCTTACATAGCTTATACACTACTTTAGCTGTAGGCTCAACAAGTTTACCATCAACTGACCAAAATCCGAAATATTTCCAGACATCACTCTTTAGATGTTTGGGGGTTACAATCACTTTCTCTGCTGCGGTCAAGCTGGATTCTACACTTTCTGCATCTCGCAAGTCAACTGTCAGCAGTGACTCTGTGCCAGACAGTGAGACTCCTGTGACCTGTCCCTGATCTCAGGCGCGCGCCCACCCGCAAAGCAGACAGTGCTGCCGCTGTTTTTTTTGTTTTTTTTTACATTCGAATATTAATTTTCACATTCGAAATTCTATTTTTAACAACTATTCGAATATATATTCGAATTTAGAATATTCGTTGACAGCCCTAACACACACACACACACACACACACACACACACACAAAGAGGCCAATTCATCACCATCAGTGTGGACGAGGATCGCAAGGAGCTGAAATCACACACACACACACACACACAGACACACACAACCACACATACACACACACACACACAAAGACACAGGCACAAAACCACACAAAGACACACAGCCACACACACACACAGACAGACTTACAGACACACACACACACACACACACACACACACAGACAGA
>NC_045171.1:22124070-22129070 GCF_900700415.2 Clupea harengus | reverse complement strand
GAATTAGAAGCACAAAACCCGGTGCCAATGACAGCGCTCATTCATTTCTCTCAGAGGTGAATATAAAGTAATATCAGACCTGCAAGCGTTTGGGTGGCCCATTCAAATCAATGGAACTTTTTGCAAGATTCTGAATAGCCGTATAATAACGACCTATAATGACCTGATGATATAATGACCTATATATAATATCCTTTATATAATATCCTATAATGACCTACAGTGCCCTCCACAATTATTGGCACCCTTAGTGAATATGAGCAAAACAGGCTATGAAAAAATATGTCTTTGCTGTTTATCCTCTTGGCCTTTCACTCAAAATATTCACAAAAATCTTACCTTTTCATTGAAGTAAAATTATTGAAAGAAAAAAAAACTGTTGACATTAAATAAATATTTTTCCCCAAAACATGTGTGCCACAATTATTGGCTTAATTTAATGTTTTGTGCAGCCTCCCTTTGCCAAGATAACAGCTCTGAGTCTTCTCCTATAATGCGTGAGATGAGGTTGGTGAACACATGGCACGGGATCTGAGACCATTCCTACATACAGTATCTCTCCAGATCCTTCAGATTCAGAGGTCAACGTTTGTAGACTCGGCTTCAGCTCATCCCACAGATTTTCTATGGGGTTTAGGTCGGGGGACTGTGATGGCCATGGCAAAACCTTTATTCTGCGGTCGGTGAACCATTTTTGTGTTGATTTTGAGGTGTGCTTCGGATCATTGTCCTGCTGGAAGGTCCAACCACGGCCCATTTTAAGCTTACTGGAGGGGGCTGTTAGGTTTTCATTTAATATCTGCTGGTATTTGATGGAGTCCATGATACCATGTATCCTAACAAGATGTCCCGGGCCTTTGGAAGAAAAACAGCCCCACAACATCAAAGATCCGCCACCATACTTCACAGTGGGTATGAGGTGCTTTTCTGTATGGCTATCTTTCTGTCTACGCCAAACCCACCTTTGATGTTTGTTGCCAAAAAGCTTTATTTTGGTCTCATCTGACCATATAACTCGGTCCCATTGAAAGTATGACTTACATTTGGCAAACTGTAGGCGCTTTAGTTTGTTGTTGACTGACAGCAGAGGCTTTTTTCTGGCAACCCTCCAAAACAACTTGTGGTGATGTAGGTGGCGTCTGATGGTAGTTTTGGAGACTTTCTGACCCCAAGACTCAACTAACCTGTGCAATTCTCCAGCTGTGATCCTTGGAGATTCTTTTGCCAGTCGAACCATCCTCCTCACGGTGCGTGGGGTCAATGTACACACACGTCCTCTTCCAGGCCGATTCTTAACATCTCCTGTCGCTTTAAACTTCTTAATTATTTCCATGATCGTGGAAATGGGTATTTTCAACTGTTTAGAGATTTTCTTGTGTCCATTTCTTGATTTGTGCAGCTCAACAACTTTTCGTCGCACATTGTCACTGTGTTCTTTGGTCTTTCCCATAGTGATGAATGACTAATGAAATTTGGCCTGTGTCACCTCATATTTGTACGCCAGTGGAACAGGAAGTCATGGTTGACCTCTTAAGAGTTCCTAATCAAACAGGTGAACTTAAAAATGTAAAACATGACTGGAAATATACTTCAGTTAGATTTGAATTATAAGATTTTTGCAGGGGTGCCAATAATTGTGGCAGACATGTTTTAGGGTAAAATATTTATTTAATGTCAACAGTTTTTTTTTTTTCAATAATTTTACTTCAAAGACATATTTTTTCATAGCCTGTTTTGCTCATATTCACTAAGGGTGCCAATAATTGTGGAGGGCACTGTACATATAATTATCTATATATAATGACCTATAATGACCTGATGATGTATAATTACCTACATACAATGACCTATAATGACCTACATATAATGCCCTATATATAATGACCTTTTAATAATGACCTATGTATAATGTGTATAATGTATAGTGTGTGTGTGTGTGTGTGTGTGTGTGCTTGTCAAACATAGCTTGTACGCACAAGTAGTGTGTGTGTGTGTGTGTGTGTGTGTGTGTGTGTTTGAAGCCTGGTGCTGTTTAGAGCACCTGATCATCATGCAATTGGGTCTAAATCACTCTTCATTGGGTCTAAATCACTCTTCATTGGGTCTAAATCACTCTTCATTGGCCCAGTAAGCACCTTCATTGGCCCAGTCAGCTGTATTTCCTTGTTCCCAGACGTAAGACGAAGACAAAGATTGCTCTGCTTAAAGAAGCACAGTCATGATCACATACAGCCCAGTCCCCCCTGATAGGCTGCATCTTGACTGACGTGATTGCACTTATTGTTATTGACGAGCAGGAAGGGGATCAATTGGTGATGAGAAATCAAGTAACCATAACAACCAACCCGGATACTGCATGGAAAACAGCGGAACATTAGGAAATCAGGAATGGAATCACACAACATTCCATGACATTCCATGCCTGAAATACCTTTTTAAAATTCCATGATATTCCAGAAATTCCATGTCCTGTGGGAACCCTGTGTGTATGTGTGTGTGTGTGTGTGTGTGTGTGTGAGAGAGACTGAATGTATGTTTGTTTTCTTGTGTGTCTGCATACCCCCAAGGAACTTTGTCACATTTCCTGTTCACCCTCTACACCTCTGACTTCCACTTCAATTCGAGTACGTGCCACCTACAGAAGTTCTCCAAGTGTGTGCCCGTGTGTGTGCCCGTGTGTTTGCCCGTGTGTGTGCCCGTGTGTGTGCCCGTGTGTGTGCCCGTGTGTGTGCCCGTGTGTGTGCCCGTGTGTGTGTCTTCTTGTGTGTCTGCGTACTCTTATTGTGACGTGGTGCCGCCGCGAGTGGCAGCCTGTTTTAGCAGCTCTCCGTTTTTCTACCCCCCCCCCCCCCCCCTTTTCTTTTTGCGACTTTAGTTTTTCTACTGTGCGTAGTTATTTGCATTAAGATAGTACGCTGCTCTACCTACATGTAAATAGTTTTTCATAGTCTTACTTAGCCAGTTGGACGTCAATTTTTGAGACCAGCCAGAACAACGGACACAACGGGCATTATTTAATAACTGAATTGGTTGCCATGGTGCCGCGGCGAGTTGCAGCCTGTTTAGCAGCTCTCCTGCAGGTGGACCATGGCCTGGTGGGCTGGATCACGGACTACCTCACCAGCAGACCACAGTACGTGAGACAGCAGGGCAGCCTGTCGGATGTGCTGGTGAGCAGCACCGGCGCCCCTCAAGGAACTGTGCTGTCACCTTTCCCGTTCACCCTCTACACTTCCGACTTCCGCTTCAATTCGAGTACGTGCCACCTACAGAAGTTCTCCGATGACTACTCTATCGTCAGCTGCATCACGGACGACAACGAGGCGGAGTACAGAGCTCTGGTGGAGAGCTTTGTAGGGTGGTGTGACACCAATCACTTCCAGCTCAACATCGGAAAGACCAAGGAGCTGGTGGTGGACTACCGGCGGAGCAAGAAGAGGCCCCCAACTCCTATGGATAATCTGGAGGCGGTTGCAGAGGAGAAACGAGAAGGAAGCTGGACTATTTTTTTATTTATTTATATATTTTATTCCTATTACCTTGCTGCTATTACGCCTGCAGGGGATTAATAAAATCTATCTAATCTATAAGTGTGTGTGTCATGTGTGCGTCTTCTTGTTTGTCTCTGTACATAAGTGAATGAGTGTGTGTGTGTGTGTGTGTGTGTGTGTGTGTGTGTGTGTGTGTGTGTGTGTGTGTGTGTGTGTGTGTGTGTGTGTGAGAGAGAGAGGAGAGACTGTATGTATGTTTGTTTTCTTGTGTGTCTGCGTACTTAAGTGTGTGTGTTAGGGCTGTCAACGAATATTCTAAATTCGAATATATATTCGAATAGTGTGTTAAAAACAGAATTTCGAATGTGAAAATGAATATTCAAATGTAAAAAAAAGATATCTATGGGCGCGACTGTCTGCTTTGCGGGTGGGGGCGCGCCTGAGGTCAGGGACAGGTCACAGGAGTTGCACAGTTGACTTGCGTGGAAGATGGCGAAAGTGCAGAACCCAGCTTGACCGCAGCAGAGGAAGTGATTGTAACCCCCAAAAATCTAAAGAGTGATGTCTGGAAATATTTCGGATTTTGGTCAGTTGAGTAAACTTGTTGAGCCTACAGCTAAAGTAGTGTGTAAGCTATGTAAGCTAAAGTTAGCTTACCATTCAACAACTAGCAACTTGAGGCTACATCTCCAAAATGTGCACACAAGTGAATATGGCATAATATGTGGAACTTCAGCGAAACAGCCACGTCTGGATACATATTTTGCGCCGTCCGCCACAAGTTCGTTGTCTGCGGCACGGCAGGAGGTCTGCACGCAAACATTTTTTTTCGTTCATATGCAAGGACATGAGGCCGATCAGTGTGGTGGATGGGATAGGCTTCAGGGAGTTCTGTGAAACACTGGAACCGAGGTACCGTATCCCTAGCCGTCGAACAGTCGCCAATAGAATCATAGAATTGTATAACAGTGTGTGCCTCATTTTATTTAACGTTTACAGAAACATTACTAGTGTGGGCTAGTCGCTACTGTACTGACTGTATATTGCATGAATAAAATAGACTAGATAGGCTACAACAGCTTCATGCACTGGTTTGATTATTTGCCGTTTCATGCCAAGGAAAAGTTCCATGTTTACCACAGCACAGCTCGCTCGGAGCGTTCAATGTCGGTTCTGTACTGTAAAACTTCAATCAATATTAATAATATTTATTTGTTTCAAATCACTGAATGAAGCCTGACATACTTGGGAATTGCGACCTTAAATTGCTTGCACAAAACTCTTGATCAGCACTCAGCATTTGTTTATTGTTGTCGTTCATTCAAACCGCTATGCGCAGAGAGCGCGATGATGCGGGAGAGAGAGAGAGAGAAAGAAAGAGCGAGCGAGAGGCCAAGTTCTGCGGTCTTGGCCATTAGTTAATTTACTTATTTTTGTGTAGGTGATATGTTGTTAAATATGTTTAAACCTTAAATAAATTACCTATACAAGTAGTTATGTCTCGTTGTA
>NC_045171.1:22109070-22111570 GCF_900700415.2 Clupea harengus | reverse complement strand
GCCTTAGCTGAACTCCAAATTCTGATGAACTGACAGAGAAAGGGAGACAGAATGAGAGAAATAGAGATAGAATAAGAGAAAGAGAAGTAGAATGTGAGAAAGATAGTTAAGAGAGGAAGAGAATTTGAGACAGAGACAATAATGAGATAAAGAGATCTAGAATGAGGTACAGACAGTGAAGAGTGAAAAGGAGATAGAATGAGAGAGAGAAAGATCTAGAAAATGCCTCTTCCTTTTCTTCAAAGAGTGGCCTACTTAGAGGAAAGGGGGGAGAGAGCCCTTGTGTGTGTGTGTGGTGTGTGTGTGTGTGTGTGTGTGTGTGTGTGTTTGTCTGGGCATGACTGCTGACTGGGTAGTTTTGGGCGAGCAGCTCTCACTGGTGGGGTGTGTGTGTGTGTGTGTGTGTGAGCAGCTCTCACTGGTGGGGTGTCTGTGTGAGGCAGCTCTCACTGGTGGGTGTGTGTGTGAGCAGCTCTCACTGGTGCGGTGTGTGTGTGAGCAGCTCTCTCTGGTGGGGTATTCCAGAGTGGGCGGTGCCAACAGACTCCCGCTGCTCTTTCTTGCAGTGTGATGTCATTTGATGATGTCATACAGGGGAGCGCTCCATCAAAACTCCACTTCCAAGGACAGAACAGAAAGCCAAAGATCCATCATCTATCCACACACACACACACACACACACACACACACACACACACACACACACACACACACACACCACACACACACACACACACACACGCACTCGCACGCACACTCACGCGCACGCTCACTCACACACACACGCACACACACACACACACGCACACACACGCACCTATCCACAGATGGGATCTTTAGAGAAAATGTTTCACTAATTTCAAACCAAGAAAAGAGAGAAAGCTACACACACACACACAACACACCTGCAGCTAACCCCTCTAATTCTCTGGTGTGTGTGAATCCTCCCAGCCTTCACCTCACCACATTCTACACACACATGACAATTCTAACAACTGCTGTCTAAATGAGTGCACACCCAGTCTATCCATATATCCAAATTCAGTGTGTGTCTCTGTACAACTTCAGTCTGTGTGTGTGTGTTCAGTCTGTGTGTGTGTGTGTGTGTGTGTTCAGCCTCAGTGTGTGTGTGTGTGTGTGTGTGTTTGGGTGCTCCATGGCTCCCAGATCCACCATTCAGGAATCCTAATGAGCCCTCGAGGACATCACCTGTGGTAAAAATGCATGTGTGTGTGTGAGTGCGTGCATGTGTGTGTATATGTGGGGTGTGTGTGTGTATATTTGTGGGTTGTGTGTGTGTGTGTGTGTGTGTGTGTGTGTGTGTGCACGCATCTCATCTGGCCTGCTCCAAATATGGCGTTCTCCTCCTGGTCCATCCTGGGTGCCGTGGCAACCGCTTATTACTGAGATAAAGGGACTCCGGGTGACAGCGTTGAATCGGCGGGGGCAATGCATTGTGGGACATGACGGTGAGTGTGTACATGTTTGTGAGTAGGGGGAGCAGGATGAGTGTGTGTACAGGCAGGAGATGAGGGTGTGTAAGGGTGAGTGTGTGTGTGTGTGTGTGTGTGTGTAAAGGTGGAGGATAATGGTGAGTGTGTGCGTGAGGGTGAGTGTGTGTGTGTGTGAGCCCATATATCTAGTGGAGATACTGAAGCGAGGTGTGTATGTGCGTATGTGTGTGTGTGTGTATAGGTACCAGCAGGGGATGATGGTGTGTGTTTGTATAGGGTGTGTAATTGTACCAGCAGAGGATGATGGTGAGTGTGTGTGTGTGTGTGTGACTTTTTACAAATATGCCAATATCGTTTGACAGCATTTGTAAGGCAGGTTTCTCTAGGCGCACACACGCACACACACACACACACACACACACACACACCTACTGTAAATGGGATTCCATTTGGCCACAGAATGAGTTCAGTAGGCGAGAGTAGTTGAGGATGTTCTTATATATATATAAAATTATATATATTACATATGTTTGGAGAATGTTCCCCTGTAACATTTGGATTTTGTAACCATTTGTGGTAAGTTTGATAATTGTTACGTACAAAATGCATATTAGGTGAATAACACACACACACACAACACACACACTGACACACACACTAAATGCAAATTAGGTGAAAAACATTTTACTTAGCATTTTGCCATCATTATTCCATCACACGAAACACATGCAGTTTGGGAAATACATGTTAATAATAACCATTAATAATAATAATTCAAATTGTTTGGGAAATACATTTTAATTTAAATAAAGCCACTTATGAAGCATCCAAATCTCTGTAATGAAATATGCTTCCGAAGTCCCAGTGTGTTTTCATAAAGGTGCTTGTGACACACACACACACAAACGTTGTGTATCGCCTTTCGGTCTAAAACTACTTTTTGGTCCATATCGCTGAACCCTAGGGTGTGTGTGTGTGTGTGTGTTGTTTTGCTTGTGTATTTGTATAGCGACTGTAATGACTGTGTGTGTGTGTGTGTGTGTGTC
>NC_045171.1:22086570-22104070 GCF_900700415.2 Clupea harengus | reverse complement strand
CTAACTTAACTATAACATCCACCAAACCAGCGTTTAACTAACTTAACTATAACATCCACCAAACCAGCGTTTTACTAACTATAACATCCACCACACCAGCGTTTTACTAACTTAACTATAACATCCACCAAACCAGCGTTTTACTAACTATAACATCCACCACACCAGCGTTTAACTTACTTTACTGTAACATCCACCACACCAGCGTTTTACTAACTTAACTATAACATCCACCAAACCAACGTTTTACTAAATATAACATCCACCACACCAGCGTTTTACTAACTTAACTATAACATCCACCAAACCAACGTTTTACTAAATATAACATCCACCACACCAGCGTTTAACTTACTTTACTGTAACATCCACCAAACCAGCGTTTTACTAACTTAACTATAACATCCACCAAACCAACGTTTTACTAAATATAACATCCACCACACCAGCGTTTAACTTACTTTACTATAACATCCACCAAACCAGCGTTTTACGCAATGCTGTAGTGAGATAAATAACTTAAAAAAATTAAATCCAAAGCAACCTGATTAGTCAATATTCTGCTCTCCTGCTGCTTAGGTTACCGTTACCATGGGGACTGCTGAGGTCAAAGGTCAGGTTCCCCAGCAGACATGTTCACCTTGACATTGATGAAGTTCTCAGACAGCACTAAGGCACATCAATACAGACACACACACACACACACACACACACACACACACACACACACACACACACACACACACACACACACACACACACACACACACACAGCAGGTGCAGGGGGCCGGCGTGGCTGGAGACTGAAATATGGGGCGTATTAAAATGCTATTGATAAGGTAAGTGAGCAGATAGCTTATCTGGGGAACACTGAGGCCATATGGTGCTGTGGGCACACAAACACACAGAGGAGGAGAGGAGGAGAGAGAGAGAGAGAGAGAGAGAGAGAGAGGGAGAGAGAAGGAGAGAGAGAGGAGAGGAGGATGCATGGGGAATCTGCATACAATGGAGGGGGCAGCTGGTTCAACTGATGACCATCCACCCTTCCCTCGATTAGCTCCTTCTGTTTCTCTGCCTCACACACACACACGCACACTCCACAGAACAAGCACACACACAAATACCCTACTTCTACTCTGATATCCTAATCCCCCCAAACAACCATGCTTATAGACTCCCTCATCCTCCAACCCACCCAACCCCCCCCCCCCCCACACACACACACACACAAAATAAACCAAGCACCAGGACCCCCACCAAACTCTTTCCAAATTGCATGTCTCCACCTTCACTTCACTTTCTCCTGCTTGCTGTCATTCTCTCTGCATCCTTCTCTCCTCCTCTTGTTCTCTCTGCATCCTTCTCTCCTACTCTCGTTCTCGCTACATCCTTCTCTCCTCCTCTTGTTCACTCTAGTTCATAGCTCTCCTGCAGTCTACCTCCTTTGTTTCATCAGCATCCCTTATTCTGTCTCCCTCCATCTCTCTCTGTCTCCCTCCATCTCTCTCTGTCTCCCTCCATCTCTCTCTGTCCTTCTGTCTCCCTCCATCTCTCTCTGTCTCCCTCCATCTCTCTCTGTCTCCCTCCATCTCTCTCTGTCTCCCTCCATCTCTCTCTGTCCTTCTATCTCTCTCTGTCTCCCTCTATCTCTCTCTGTCTCCCTCCATCTCTCTCTGTCTCCCTCCATATCTCCCTGTCCTTCTGTCTCCCTCCATCTCCTGTGCCCAGGTTCAGTAATGCACTCTCTGACTGATTCATGGTTTTTCTGTTCACGTCATCAAAAGCTGCTTCACTTTGCCCCCTAAATGAATACCTATCCCCTCTGTGTGTGTGTGTGTGTGTGTGTGTGTGTGTGTGTGTGTGTGTGTGTGTGAGCGTCACTTTTCACGTGAATAAATATTCCCTGGAAGCCACTTGAGCCAGAGGCTAAAACACCACAGCACTGACTCACATGTGTGTCAGAGAGAGAAGGAGTGTGTGGAGGTCATCTTTATCTGCATGACCCCAGCTTGCTTTCCTGACGTGAATGTCTGGACAACAAAAAGTGAATTACATTTTAGCCCTATTTCACTTTTCCCTTTAAATGATTTAAATGGCCCATCATCAGGCACAGAACACAGTTGTCTGGTGGAGATGAAGGCCCTCCCAACCAACACGTAGAGAGAGGGGACCCCACATACACACACACACACCTGGAGAGAGGGGACCCCACATACACACACACACACCTGGAGAGAGGGGACACCACATACACACACACCTGGAGAGAGGGGACCCCACATACACACACACACCTGGAGAAAGTGGACCCCACATACACACACACGTAGAGAGAGGGGACCCCACATACACACACAGACACACACACGTAGAGAGAGGGGACACCACACACACACACACCTGGAGAGAGGGGACCCCACATACACACACACACACACACGTAGAGAGAGGGGACACCACACACACACACACACCTGGAGAGAGGGGACACCACATACACACACACCTGGAGAGAGGGGACCCCACATACACACACACACACACGTAGAGAGAGGGGACACCACACACACACACACACCTGGAGAGAGGGGACCCCACATACACACACACCTGGAGAGAGGGGACCCCACATACACACACACACACCTAGAGAGGGGACACCACATACACACACACACACACACACCTGGAGAGAGGGGACCCCACATACACACACACACACACACACTTGGAGAGAGGGGACCCCACATACACACACACGTAGAGAGAGGGGACCCCACATACACACACACACACACACACACACACACACACACCTGGAGAGAAGGGACCACACACAAACACCCACACACCTGGAGAGAGGGGACCACACACACTAGTCGTGATTCCACTATCGGGCAGTGAGAGCTAAGGCCATCTCCGGGCCAAACGGGGCTAACTGAGGCTTCAGGCCGCAACAACAAAAGCCCATTTGCGTCTCTACTTTTGGGCCGATAGCCCCAGCTGAGTCTTGTTCAACACACACACACACACACACACACACACACACACACACACACACACACACACACACACACACACACACACACACACACACACACACACACACACACACACACACACACACACACACACACACTAGCCCGATAGCCCCAGATGAGTCATGTTCCATACACACACACACACACACTAGCCTGATGGCCCCAGCTGAGTCTTGTTCCATTTCTATAGCATACACCTGCCTCATGTTTGAAGCACGGGGCAAGCTCACTTTTGGGTTCATTTCCAACCATATGTTGTTATTGGTGGTACCCTAGTAGTTGTGCAAATCATAATTTCTCTGCCTTTATGCCACTGTATGTGTGTGCGTGTGTGTGTGAGAGACCGAGAGAAGGAGTGTGTGTGTCTTTTATGCCACTGTATGTGTATGTGTGTGTGTGTGTGTGTGTGAGAGAGAAGGAGTCTGTGTGTCTTTTATGCCACTGAATAGATAGATAGATGGATACTTTATTAATCCAGAGGGAAATTTAGGAAAATAATTGTGTGTGTGTGTGAGAGACGTTGTGTGTGTGTGTCTTTTATGCCACTGTGTGTGTGTGTGTGTGTGTGTGTGTGTGTGTGTGTGTGTGTGTGTGTGTGTGAGAGAGAGAAGGCGTGTGTGCGCCTTTTATGCCACTGTATGTTCGACGGCATTAACAATTCACTAATGAAGAGAAAATAGAAAACGTTAACGCAAGACTATCCCTATGGCTGAGTTTCAAAGCAGTGATTATTCATAACATGGCTGACACACATACACAAACACACACAACACGGCTGAGATTCACAGCAGTGATTATTCGTAACATGGCTGACACACACACACACACACACACACACACACACACACACACACACACACACACACACACACACACACACACACACACAAACACACACAACACGGCTGAGATTCACAGCAGTGATTATTCGTAACATGGCTGACACACACACACACACACACAACATGGCCAAGATTCACAGCAGTGATTATTCATAACATGGCTGACACACAAACACACACACACACAACATGGCCGAGATTCACGTGGGTGTCGGTGCGGGTGTGCGATTCTCGTGTGCCAACATAGTCGTTCCTTGCAACAAATTAGCATTTCTGGTCATCCAATCTGAACTTGATTAAACATCTATACATACTGTGTTCATCTGAGCCGGAGATGTTTTGTATTGAAATACCTTGAGTGCTGTGGATCATGATATGCACCGTGGTTAATGCCTGCCTGCGTCATGTAACACAGCCAGGGCAGATTCTTTGTTTGTTTGTTTGTTTGTTTGTTTGTTAAGTTGTAACAGACTTGGGTTGTAACTGATGCGTACCAAGGTAGTTCTTGCAGCTCAAAATGTCTCATCTTTTATGCCCATCACCGAGTCAGAAGGACACCTATCAAACGTATTAGAATCTCTCGAGTCAGAACGACACCTATCAAAAGTATTAGACCACCATCACCATCATCATCATCACTATCACCATCATCATCACTACCATCATCATCACAACCATCATCATCACCACTACAATCATCATCATCACAACCATCATCATCACCACTACCATCATCATCATCACAACCATCATCATCACCACTACCATCATCATCACAACCATCATCATCACCACTACCATCATCACCCTCACTACCATCATCACTATCACCATCATCATCACTACCATCATCATCACAACCATCATCATCCCTATCATCATCATCATCATCACATCACGATCACCATTACCATCACTACCTTCACCATCATCCCCATCAAAACACAGCGTCACTACCACAGACCCCAAAAACTTAAAAAACGCATCCTAACTAAGCGACCCCCTCCCCGCCGCACTCAGAGTGGAGAGTGTGGGGTCAGGGGAAGACAATGTGCTATTCTCCCTGCTGCAGGCATGTGGGCCCCGGGCCAGCAGGTCCCCGTTGCATAAGCCGCAGACAAAGCCTCCATTGCTGGGGCCTCTGTTCTACCCCAGCCAGCAGCTTTGGCCAGCATTGTGCCACGGCGGGTTTGCCCTGACAGGAGTCAATCTGTTTACTGTAGTAAATGAGAACAGCCCTGTTAGCGGCATCAACAAACAACGCATTGTGTCTCGCTGGCCAGCTCTTAAGAGGAGCCTCAGTGAAATACAAGACAATAATTAACTGCTAGGAAGGAGGTCTTTTCCCAAAAATCACACAATGGTGGAACTTGTTTTAAAGGCAGGAGTTTAACGTTCACCCAGAACTTCTCAGACTTTCTGGAGATCCACTCACAAAATCCAGAAGCTTCCAAAGACATGCCAATCAGTGACTCACCAGTTACCTAAACAGTTATGTCAACTTCACAAGAAAGTTAACACAAACGAAACTGATTCATCATACTGAAAAAAGTACGTGCGGCCAACACAGTCAATGAATAAGCTAATTTTTACATAGTCGGTTAGTTCTCGACACGCAAGAGAAAAAATGTTTTTTTTTTGTTGTCGTAATGACCTGTTTTGATGGCTTACTCCAAGTTCAAATGAGGGCACGGGGCCTGCTCGTGTCCATCTGACACAGCGCTGATTCCAAGCCGTTTATAAACCCAAGACAAACCCGGGATAACGGAGTAGCCACAGCTGTGCCGCTTGAGTAAACAAGTTTCCCGATGTCTCTATTCGCTGCGCCACTTCTAAAAGCAACGCAGAACCAAGTCACGTTAGTTTCAAAGGGTGTTTAAACTGTGCTGTTACTTGGTACGTTAGACGTTTTTATTAAGTGCTACACGACCCAGACATTAGCAAACTTATTTCTAATGTGGCAAAGGCACGAGAAAGCCGCTTACGTTATACATCGAGCTTGTTTCTGGCTACATCGGTGTTAGCCAACCAGCTAGCAAGCTAACTACAGTTGGCTGTGGCTACGAAACATCCACAACTAGCAGATACTATGGTCAGTGTTTTCAGCAAGTAACAAAACATGAGGAGTCGTTTGTATCCGAACTATTTAGCAAAGTTTTAATCACCATAGACTAATAATGTAAGCACTGTACAACACATTGTCTAAAACAGGCTAAACAACGTAACTCTGAACTGATGTTAACCGAGCTAACTAGCGGGCTTCAGGAGCGGGCAACTTCAACAAAGGAAATTGCAAACAGGATCAGATGCCAGATTTTCAGCTAGCTGTCGTTAGCTCACCATAATGTTCGCTTTTGTATTCGCATAATAAGATGGCCAAAGCACATGAAATGCGCCAACCCAAGTTATTCTTAGACCGAAACGTCAAGAAAACCCAACTTTATGGTCCAAGCAGAACGTCAGCTGGCAACATTAAATTCTAGTAACTTAAAGTTTAGCCAGGTGTGTATGCCCACTAGCCAGCTAGCTCGCTAAGTACTTTTCCAAATGCAAGGGACGAGGTTTGTAGCTAACCATAGCCAAGTTCCATAACTTAGCAAGCAAAACACAAGATATGAAAAAAACCAAATCGACTACCATCAATGCCTGGAATTTGGCCTTAGCAATGATACGATGAAGCACAAGCATCGTAACTTAAGTTATGTAAATATTATTGAGATGATAAAGCAAAACCTTCGTCTGAGATTACAAATCTAAATCACCCATATGAAACACTATCTTGGTTAGAGCCAACGATTTCGCTACAAAGCCATTAATAAAGAATGTAAAGAATTCGATGAAACACATTTGAAATGTAACTGACATGCAGTACTTACGGTGAAGATTTCAAATGTCGAGGATGGAAAAATACGAACAAATATGTTCGAGCAACAAGTCTCTCTGCCCTATATTTTCTCACAGCTCTGCAAATGTACCCCTCAAATCTGCAACTCCCGGCCGTGCCAACTGCAGAGGACAAAACAGCAACATCTTGGTCAGTCATTTTGTTAAAAATTGTGTTTAATTCAAATAGCTGGTTGAGATTGTTCCCCGAAAGGACGTTTGCTGATTCTGCAGAGCGTGTACGGAATTTACTGCAGCGTAACAGAGCGCAAGGTCGGGCTTCTTTACAAAAATGTGAAAAATGTCAAAGATTTTTGTGCCATGTCAGACGAATCCAGCCCTGAGCCAGCGGACAGAGAGTGAAAGCACCCTGTTGCACCAGCGACTAGAATCGCTGTAGCTTCTTCCAAAGCCCTCTCAGTCAATACAAATTCAATTCATCCTTTCAGCTGATAACGATATTTGTCGAGACAAGGATGATGCATATGTTTACCTTTTTGAAATAAACACAACTTGAAGCATAAATAATGTATCCTGTGACCATTTTGCATATTTAAGTATTATAAACTTACCTCAAACACGTCCGTGACTGATATGTTTTATGTATCGTTCCCTTATGTATCCCTAAGGTGGGTTGGTGTAGTTTTTGAGAACTGTGTAAAGTTATTCTTGTGTTTGAGGGCCAGCCGGGAATGTGATGCTCGGAATGCGCGGAATGACACCAGGAATGAAATGCACGCGAGCACCGAGTTTGCGCTGGGGCGGGGCGGAGCGCGCGTGGCGTCATCCCGGAGGCAGCGCGAGCCAGCAGCAGCAGGCAGCGGAGGGAGGGACCGAGGATGGGAAGGAGGGGTGGGGGGCGACCGGGCGCTCTTCCTTTCGTTTCTACGACGAACACGATGACCTCACTGGACACGTCGGTTTCAAACTCCAACAGGAAGGAGATACACGTCCTATTCAGAATTTACTGTAAATGACGTATGCCGTCTTCGTCCATACATTTATAACGTGCTATACATTAAACCCACAGATTATTCTACTGAACTATTAAACAAGACATTGTACTAGACAACAGCCCACAGTCATATCAGTGTTTATCTCTGTGTGTGTGTCTATGTGTTTATCTGTCTGCTCTGTGTTTGGTTTCAAAGGTGGAGTGTGTGTGACATCACCAATCTACCCTCAAGACAACGGCCATATATTTGGTGGCAGAGAAGAGTATGGGTCTCATATATGCCTGTGCTTTGGGGTGTGATCGCTTGTGTGTGTCTATATGTGTGTGTCTGTTTGTGTATATGTGTGTGTGTGGGTGTGTGTGTGTGTGTATGTCTATGTCTGTGTGTGTGTGTGTGTGAGCATCTGTCTCGTTCCACAGTGTTTTGTCCCGTCAGGAACAAGATCTGAACAACACACACCTGCACACACTCAAGAGAATTAAGAACATGAATCGCACACATTCACATATGCTCAGGAGAATTAGCAACTTGAGCCACTTACACTTGGGACACACACACACACACACACACACACACATTTACAGCATTAGTATGCACCATCCTGCCATCTGCTTTCACACTGATGCTAATGTTCACCCTTCTCTCCTTGTCCCTCAAAGGGTCCAGAGATTTCAATTTCCAATGAGAGCAGATTTGCCCAGCAGCCCACACACACCTCACATGGACACACTCTCACCCCCCCCCCCCCACACACACACACACACACTCACCCCCCCCCCCCCACACACACACACACACACACTCACCCACCCACACACACCTCACATGGACACACTCACCCCCCCCCCACACACACACACCACCCACCCACACACACTTCACATGGACACATCACCACACCCCCCCCCCCCCCACACACACACACACACACTCACCCACCCACACACACCTCACATGGACACACTCACCCACACACACACACCTCCCATGGACATCAACAGCAGCATCAACATGACAACAGCCATACAGATGCAGGACATCACACACTCACACACTCACACACTCTCACAGACACATTCACACACACTCACACACACATTCACACACACACACACTCACAGACACACACTCACAGACACACACACACACACACACACACACACACACATCTGTGCTTAGAGAAGTGACAGTGTGAACACACATATACAGAAATATGTATTTATGAGTTGTATGAGGTGAGATGACAGCACATACACACACATACATATGCATTCACACACTCTCTCTCACTCACACACACACACTCACAGATAAGTCATGGAGATAAATCCCAGGTATTTAACTGCATGACATTTCTCCCTACAGTAAAACATCCAGCCCAGCTGTGTCCAGACCCTTACCCAGGGCTGGGGGACTCACTGTGTGTGTGTGTGTGTGTGTGTGTGTGTGTGTGCGTGTTTCTATTTATGTGTGTATCTGTGGGTGTGAGGGAGAGAGATTGCATGTGTGTATGTATGTGTGTTAGGATGTATGTGTGTAGGAGAGTGTATGTATATGTGTGTGTGTGTGTGTGTGTGTGTGTGAGTGAGTGTATATACAAATGTGAGCGTGTGTGAGAGAGTGTATGTATATGTGTGTGTGGGAGAGTGTGCTTTGAGGTTCCACAGCTCTTTACAGCTGGAGGTGAGGCAGAGAGGCTGCTGGGATACGCTGGGGTATTACTGCTGGAGGTAAAACAGAGAGGCTGCTGGGATACGCTGGGGTAATGTTTAACGAGAAGCTTGTGAAAAACGGCACTGGCAGATGGCTGGGGTGTTAACAACAGACGTGCACACACACACACACACACACACACACACACAAACACACTCACACACACACACACACACACACACACACAGACAAGCACACATACACACACGCGCGCTCACACAGACATACTCATCTACACGCACACACACTGACCTATACACTCATCTACGTGATCTACATGGTCTTATATCTATGTACTCATTTACACACACATGCACACACACAAAGCTATGAACTAATTTACACACACATGCACACACACAAAGCTATGAACTAATTTACACACACACACACACATACATGTCCACAAATACACACTGACATGTCCAAACATGCACAAACTCTCAGGTGTAGACATGCAGATGTGTATGAACACACGCATGCACGCGCACACACACACACACACACAGTCCCTCAAAGGGCTAGCCCGCGCCCCCCTTGCCCAGGTCAAACACACATACGCCTCACACACACGCACACACACACACACAGTCCCTCAAAGAGCTAGGCTGGCCCAGGTGACATTTGCATAGATAAGAGCAGACCAGACCTCCAGAGAACACAGACATGATGAGATAAAGGAGAGCTGGGGGTGGGTGGACCAGTGTGTGTGTGAGGTGTGTGTGTGTGTGTGTGTGTGGGGGGGGGGGGGTGCTGCGCATGTAAGTCAATCTGGTTCCTCCTCACACACACAGATTCACAGTCAACCATGAAACCCAGCAAGTCTCTTCACACACGCAGATATTGGCACAGAAAAGAAAAAAAAACCCAGTCTCAGTATACACTTTACGCACGCACGCACACACACACGCCCGCGCGCGTAGACAAACACACACACCCATATGCACACTACATGCACAGACAGGCACCTTTGAGTGGAGGGATGAGCGATCACACATACACACACACACACAGACTTGACACGTAGAGACAGGTGAGTGTGCTGATGGATGAGCTCTATGTGTGAGAGGAATTGAGCTGCTGTCACAGTGAGTGTGTGACGTGTCCAGACATGTTACAGCACACGGCCTCACTCACGAACGCACACTCAAACATACCCATGTGCACACACACACACACACACATACACACACATACATGCTTTCAATAAAAGCAAAATGACTAAATTAAATCAATAAATGTGTGTGTGCAAAATACCCCCTCAACAATCTGCAGCATTACCCCAAAGGCCCCCCAATTACGCCCCCCCCATTATCCCTCTCTCTCCTATCCTGCTCTCTGCCGCCCCCCGGTGTCCAGTGGTGTTGCTGCAGCTGTCAGTGGTTGGGAACAGGCTCTGATTGGGTGATGAAGAGACTCTTATTTTAAAACAATAACGCCTGGACAGACACAGCAGCCCTGAGATCCAATCAATGGGGTGACATTTCCCTCACATTCGCCTCAGGCAAGACTCTCTCTCACACACGCGCACACTCTCACACAGCCTGCAGCAGACATAACCATCCATCCCATATTATGACAAACACACACACACAAAATTCAGCTCAATATCACGGTCTATATTACAGCACACACACACACACACACACAATTCAGTTTAATATCACTATCTACTCACACACATACATACACACACACACAATTTAGTTCAATATCATTGTTTATTACAGCACACACACAATTCTATTCATTTGAGAAGAAATTCCTCCCAGCCAATCAGGGTGAAGAGTCCTGAGAGAGGGGTTGGCGTGGTTACGGCCTGCTGCAGGTGAGGTGATCCAGCTCTGTAACCGTAACAACAACAAGGTCAATGAGGTGCACCAGGCCAAGCATTGACTCATACTTAAACATCTTCTCTAGAGAAAACAGCAAATAGGGGGCAGAATGTGTGTGTGTGTGTGTGTTTCTGTGTCCAACACTCACACAGAAGCATAGTATTCAAACCCAAAAACAAACTATCAGGTGTCTGTCCCTGACTATGGTGCACACACACACACACTTCTGAAACAGGGTGTGGTCGCACAAACTAATGGACTTCAGAAACTTGAGAGGGGCCTTTCATGCGTGTGTGTGTGTGTGTGTGTGTGAGTTTCTGTCAATAGGTGGGTCTGCAAGAGGACCACACAAACTCTGGTAAAGGATTGTCTCTGTATGTGTGTGTGTGTGTGTGTGTG
The DNA here is from genome assembly GCF_900700415.2 of Clupea harengus. Classification (NCBI taxonomy): domain Eukaryota; kingdom Metazoa; phylum Chordata; class Actinopteri; order Clupeiformes; family Clupeidae; genus Clupea; species Clupea harengus. The sequence goes on along the minus strand of NC_045171.1, from coordinate 22,092,401 downwards.
TGCGTGTATGTGCGTGTATGTGATGTGTGTGTGTGTGTATGCAGAGTGTATGTGGTGTGTGATGACCTACATATTCATGGCTCTAAGATTGGTCCCTCTTCTGGAGACTCTGACCTGCAGACCAGTATATAATGTAAATAATAATGTACTACTAATACACTACACTAATGCAACACTAATAATAATAATATAATATATAAGTCATATACAGTCATACTACAGTAACACTAATGTAACACTAATAATAATAATATAATATATAAGTCATATACAGTCATACTACAGTAACACTAATGTAACACTAATAATAATAATATAATATATAAGTCATATACAGTAACACTAATGCAACACTATTAATAATTAATAAATCTCAATAATAATATAATATATAAGTCATATACAGTCATACGACAGTAACACTAATGCGACATGCAACACTAATATCAAGTCACACAGAGGTGCGCATGGGTTAGGGTTAAAGGTCACAGAGGTGGGCATGGGTTAGGGTTAAAGGTCACAGAGGTGCGCATGGGTTAGGGTTAAAGGTCACAGAGGTGCGCATGGGTTAGGGTTAAAGGTCACAGAGGTGTGCATGTTTTACAGACACACGTATGCCTGTACATATATATAGACCTACCACACATGTAGACAGGTAGACTACAATACACCTCTACATGTGCACTTACAGAATACATACCTGTACAACATTACTAACATGCATATCTACACACCCTTAAAGATGCAGATACCTGGACATTACAAACATGTATACCTACACACCTTTAAAGATGCAGATACCTGTACATAAAAATAAACATAAAAATGTACGTCAGTATTAAAAGAAGTTGTTTAAAAGTATAGCCCTAACCCCTAACCTTAGTCATTGACCTGGTCTTATCATAGAGCACACATCATATGAGGCACCAAGTCTAACCTTTGACCTTTTCATTGTGTGGACAAAAGGTTGAATGTTGCACTGTTCACTCTGTGGACAAAGAAACTCATTTCATAAACAAAAGTAAACCTGATGAATTAATTTAGTATAAAAGTAATGATGACGCACATTTAACCCCTGGAAAGCAACCTTTCTAAAATGAGGCCCTTGGCCAGTGCTGTTAGATGTTGTCATGGTGCAGGTGGTAGGCTGATGTTAAAGTTTTACTACACAGTAATGTAGTCATTAGCAACCGTAACCATGACAGTGGTCTCGTCAGCTAGTTAGTTTGGAGAGTCCAAGATTCTGACGAAGTTCTGTTTGTGTCATTCTCAGAAGACAGAACACACACACACACACACACACTCATGTGTCATTCTCAGAAGATAGAACACACACACACACACACAGGTTGGCTAATTAAGCTGAGCACAAGTTAAAGAGCGAAGCTGATTGGATGTCTGCCACTGTTGTTAGCTTTGTGGAATGTGCATGTTTCCACGGGGACAGGTAGCTATGGGAGCAGGGGTCAGTCTGAGAGAGAGGAGAGAGGGAAGCTGGATGAGTCCTCACACACACACACCATTATTTTGACAGGGAAGTTTTTAACTTAATATATATATTGTTTGTTGTTGTTTTTTTATTTTTTTATTTACCAGTCTGTACTTACCAGCTAACGGAAACCCTGGTGTGTTTGTGTGTGTGTGTTTGTGTGTGTGTGTGCCCATGTGTTATCTGTGGAGATTTTACATTTAATTTGTGTCGTCATGTAACCTTCATTATGTGAAGCATTTTCTGGACACTCCAGTTTGCCCCTGTGTGTCTGAGGTTTGCCCCTGTGTGTCTGAGGTTTGCCCCTGTGTGTCTGAGGTTTAAACTATTTCCTAATTAATCTTTCTTAACAAGGTAGTGTACTCAACTCAGATTAACAGGATCATTAAGTGCTGTGATGAAATGCTGCTATAGGCATCAAGTGTGTATGCAAGCAAGCATTAAAATTGTCATGAATGTGTAAGCAAGCGAGCGTGTTTTGTGTTAAGGTAGTCATGAGTGTGTAAGCAAGCGAGCGTGTGTTGTGTTAAGGTTGTCACCATGCTTCCCTAGATGGTAGATATGAAGTATTGCATAATCATTTTGAGGAGGTCTTTGTTTAGGTTTAGCTCCAAGGCCCTTTGTGTTCTTAATCTGGCCTTGCACACATTCACACACACACACGCACACACACACACACACACACACGCGCACACACGCACGCACGCACGCACCACACGCACGCACACACGCACGCACACACACACACACACACACACACACACACACACACACAAACACACACACAGGCCTATCTTTATGACACACATCTCTTAGATCTTCTCTGGCATTCACCAGGTACTCGTGCTCGTTCTTGATCTCTGAATTGCCGTCATGACAACCGGATGCCTCTCCTCTCTGTCACTCTCACAGAGCCTCACAGCATCAGCATTCCAGTGTCCACGGCAACCGCAGCCAATCAGTGATCAGCATTCCTGGGACCCCGGTAACTGCAGCCAATCAGCATTCCGGTGTCCACAGCAACCGCAGTCAATCAGCATTCCGAGTCCACGGCGACCGGATCCACGGATGCTGAGCAGCATCTCCTCCTCTGCCACCCCTTTCACTCCCCCCTTTTTCTCTCCTCCTGTGTACATACCGTTACAGAACATAGACCAGAGTCTTTGGGAGCCTATGAGAGTGTATGGGAGCCTATGAGGGTCTATGCCAGTGTATGGGAGTCTATAGGAGTCTATGAGGATCTATAGGAGCATATGGGAGCCTATAGAGGGTCTATGCCAGTGTATGGGAGTCTATAGGAGTCTATGAGGATCTATAGGAGCATATGGGAGCCTATGAGGGTCTATGCCAGTGTATGGGAGTCTATAGGAGTCTATGAGGATCTATAGGAGCATATGGGAGCCTATTGAGGGTCTATGCCAGTGTATGGGAGTCTATAGGAGTCTATGAGGATCTATAGGAGCATATGGGAGCCTATAGAGGGTCGAAAGGCAGCCTATGAGGGTCTATATGAGTCTATAGGAGTCTATGAGAGTCTATGGGAGCCTATTAGGTTAGGGCATATAGGAGTCTATGAGGGTCTATTGGAGTCTACTTATTTCTGTCTCTTTTCAAGTGTTTGTACCCGCCCCCCCACCCCCCAGCAGCTGTCCCTTAGTTTGACGATAACTGTGCTGAGCAGTCCTTTACGGTGCCAGTGCGGTTAGTACGTCATTTCCTGTTTATTTATCTCTGGGACAAAATCTGTGTCTCTTTATAAGTGTTTTGTAACCTGTAAAATGTATTTATGTAACATTTATTTATTTACTTATCTGTAGTACGTTATTTCCTGTTTATGTATCTCTGGAAAATCTGTGTGTTTTTTTACAAGTGTTTGAAACACCCTTTCTTTCCTACTGTGAGGCGCATTGTGTTACCTCCTTGTATGAAATGCGCCGTACAAATAAAGTTTGATTTGATTTGATTTGATGGGCGCCTATGAGGCTCTAAAAGAGTCTATGAGGGTCTATGAGAGAAATAAAAGCCTGTGTAACTTCTAGGCACGAGAGGCAACAGCCATCTAGCAGAGTACAAATGAATGATCATATTAATTTATTACAACAAAGTGACACAGTGAACCATCTGACTCTACAACAAGCTGCTGTGTGGTGAAACAGAAAAACTCAATGAAACTCAAATGAAGTTTGTCAGAAGTTTGTTCACTTAAAGAAATGATCACTTTAATGATCACATGCCGGCTTTAAATAATACTGAGTCTGTGTATGTGTTGATGCTGCACAACTGGCCCTTCATAAAAGACACGTGTGTGTGTGTGTGTTGTGTGTGTGTGTGTGTGTGTGTGTGTGTGTGTGTGTGTGTGTGTGTGTGAGGCACAGGCTAGTGTATGTGTGTGTACAGGTGCTGGCTGGTGATTGATGCTGGGAAGCGTCTAAGCGTGCGTGTGTGTATGTTTGTGTGTGTGTGTGTGTGTGTTGTGTGTGTGTGTGTGTGTGTGTGTCTGTATATGTTTCTGAGTGTGTGTGAGGAGTCCAGCTCACTCCACACTTCGGTATTTGGTGAAGAGGTTGTAGAGGATCCTTAGAGTAGACTTGAGATCACAGTTTACAATGTCTGCAACACACACACACAACCCAAACACACACACACACACACATATACACACAAAACAGGCAAAACAAATTATGGTGGGCTATCGGGCAAAAACACACTTAACACATTTAAAACGACTGTCTGGATGTGTGTGTGTGTGTGTGTGTGTGTGTGTTGTGTGTGTGTGCTAGTGTATGTGTGTGTGTGTGTGTTTATGTGTGTGTGTGTGCTATAGTGTGTGTGTGTGTGTGTGTGTGTGTGTGTGTGAGTGTGAGTGTGTGTGTGTGTGTGTGTGTGTGTGTATGTGAGTGTGCGTGTGTGTGTGTGTGTGTTGTCTCTTTAGGCTGGATACTGACCCTCTGGGCGGGGTTTAGGCCTCTCCAGACCACCGTCCTGCATAAGCTCAAAAGAGAAGGACACGTTGTGTACCTGCAATTACACACACACACACACACACACACACACACACACACACACACACACACACACACACCACACACACACACACACACAATGAAAGCATCTGAAAGAGATGGGTCCCACAGTACAGTATTTAAAGGGTAGTCAAAGGTCAAAGTGGATGGCACAGGAGGATGGTGAGTGTGTGTGTGTGATAAAGTGTGTACTCTGTGTGAGAGTGTGTGTGTGATAAAGTGTGTACTCTGTGTGAGAGTGTGTGTGTGATAAAGTGTGTACTCTGTGTGAGAGTGTGTGTGTGTGTGATATAGTGTGTGTGCTGTGTGAGAGTGTGTGTGTGATAAAGTGTGTACTCTGTGTGAGTGTGTGTGATGGTGTGTACTCTGTGTGAGTGTGTGTGTGTGATGGTGTGTACTCTGTGTGAGTGTGTGTGCTGTGTGAGAGTGTGTGTGTGATGAAGTGTGTACTCTGTGTGAGTGTGTGTGTGATGGGGTGTACTCTGTGTGAGTGTGTGTGTGTGATAGGTGTGTGTGTGATGGTGTGTACGCTGTGTGAGTGTGTGTGCTGTGTGAGAGTGTGTGTGTGATGGGGTGTACTCTGTGTGAGTGTGTGTGTGTGATAGGTGTGTGTGTGATGGTGTGTAAGAGTGTGTGTGTGATGGTGTGTACTCTGTGTGAGTGTGTGTGCTGTATGAGAGTGTGTGTGTGATGGTGTGTACTCTGTGTGAGTGTGTGTGCTGTGTGAGTGTGTGTGTGTGATAAAGTGTGTACTCTGTGTGAGTGTGTGTGCTGTGTGTGTACTCTGTGTGAGTGTGTGTGCTGTATGAGAGTGTGTGTGTGATAGAGTGTGTACTCTGTGTGAGTGTGTGTGCTGTGTGTGTACTCTGTGTGAGTGTATGTGCTGTGTGTGTACTCTGTGTGAGTGTGTGTGCTGTGTGATAGAGTGTGTGTGTGATAGAGTGTGTACTCTGTGTGAGTGTGTGTGCTGTGTGTGTACTCTGTGTGAGTGTGTGTGCTGTGTGAGTGTGTGTGTGTGATAGAGTCTGTACTCTGTGTGAGTGTGTGTGCTGTGTGTGTACTCTGTGTGAGTGTGTGTGCTGTGTGTGTACTCTGTGTGAGTGTGTGTGTGATAGAGTGTGTACTCTGTGTGAGTGTGTGTGCTGTGTGTGTACTCTGTGTGAGTGTGTGTGCTGTGTGAGTGTGTGTGTGATAGAGTGTGTACTCTGTGTGAGTGTGTGTGCTGTGTGTGTACTCTGTGTGAGTGTGTGTGCTGTGTGAGTGTGTGTGTGATAGAGTGTGTACTCTGTGTGAGTGTGTGTGCTGTGTGTGTACTCTGT
>NC_045171.1:22056570-22076570 GCF_900700415.2 Clupea harengus | reverse complement strand
AGAAAACATGGACCAATTGTGTGTAGTTTAGACAATAATATACATTAAACAAGTCTGTCAGGGAGTTTCTAAACAAGTGTTAGTTATTTGAAATACCTATTCTGCCAACCATGCCAATTGTGGTTTGAACAACGCTGAACAAACCAGTCTACGGACACATACATACATACATACATACATACATACACGCTGAACTTTATAAACTAAGGGCAAAGTAAAAATGTATTCACTAAATCACACCTTCTTTCGCTTTCTTCCGTCTGGCCAAAGTTCCCCCGAGTTTTCCGAGGAAGGAGTCATCCTTCTTTCTGGAGGGCGGTGATTTCGGCGTCGGAGTTTTGGACGGAGAAGACGGAGAGGAAGCCATGGCTTTTGCTCGAGCTGGTTTGATGGGGTGCTAAATTAGGCTACTTAGTTGACTGTAAATGATTAACCCCGAGTTCGTACGCCTGCTTCCCAACGCACACAGATTGAAGCTGTTTGTGCGACTCATGGGCGTTGTCGCGGGCTATGTGATACCCGTCTATCCCGGAGGAACTCCGCCTGGTTCCCTCCCTACTTCACGCGAGGGAGGATGTGGAGACTGTCCCGTTAAATCCGTTACTCCAGAAACTCCAGAGTTTTGGTCACGCGAGTAGGCCATCACATCCGCAGCCGCTCGATGTCATAGTTTACATCTACATTTAGTCTTTTAAGCCCCAAACGGAGGAGCTTTTGAATAACTAGTATGTAATTATTGTCACATACACACAACCCCCCCCCCCCCCCCCCACACACACACACACATACAAACACGCTCCTCACACACACACACACACACACACACACACACACACACACACACACACACACACACACACACGCTCCTCACACAGATAATCCAATGTGCTGCAGATAATCTGGTCAGGTTGATTGGCCTAAGTGCTGTTGACTGGCAGAGAGAGACGCATTTAAATGACTCTGCTCTGGGGCTCTGCACTGTGTGTGTGTGTGTGTGTGTGTGTGTGTGTGTGTGTGAGTGTGTGTATGTGTGGCTGCATGGACTAATCCAATTCAACATCCCCAGACAGTGATCTAGCAGATAGCAGGCATATCACACACACACACACACACACACACACACACACACACACACACACACACACACACACACACACACACACACACACACACACACACACACACACACACACACACACACAGAGTCATACACACACAGTCATACAGACACAGACACAGTCACACACACACAGCTATACACAAACCTGCTAAACACACATGCACGCTCACACACACACATCAAAGTATTTTGTCTTTGTCTTTTAAAAAAGTGAACAAAAAAAGTACAGGAAATATCGTTGAACACACAAAACTGTAATAAAATGAACCATCAGTGTTGACGAGAGGATCAATGTAATAATTTAAATGCAATAAAATGTAATACAATAAATGTAATAATATGAATCATCAGTCTTGACTAGAGGCTAGAAAATTTAAATGAACTAGACAGGATTTCCTGAGGCAAACACAGCTATGACCTTTGACCTTTCACATGGAGGCTTCAACAGAGAGAGATGGAGAGGGAGAGAGACAGAGAGGGATGGAGAGAGAGAGAGAGAGAGTGCGAGAGAGAGAGAGAGTGAGGACACTTGAAGAGAAAAAGGTCTCCTCAGGATCCCCTAGTGTTGCTTTGCCTCCCTCTAGTGGTGAGAATGCAGTATGGCCCTTTGGTCACTGTGTTTTTTCGAGCCATGTATCACTGGCCTATGGCTAGTCTATTTGAACGGCTTGGTTTTGCCTCCCTGTAGTGGTGAGTATGCAGTATGGCCCTGTGGTCACATATATGTGAAGGGCCTGGTTTTGCCTTATATTCTTCTCTCTCATGATAGGTTCAAGTTCAACCACAACCACACACACACACACACACACACACACACACACACACACAAGACTTTGCTATGCTACTGATAGGATCCAGCCCATAGACACATATGATCCAGCCTATTGAGTTGCACTTTGATCCTAGATCACACACCCAGGTTTAGCAGCAGAACGGTGAGTTTTTCCTCTATTTACTTAACATTTACACATACATACACACACACATACTATATGTCTGTCAGATAGTGTTTCTCATTCATAGCAGCACAGCTTGTTTGCATGTGTGTGTTGAGTGTTTGTCTATATTTTCTGTGTGACTTGATCCTCTCTTTTTACGATGTTGTGTTGGGACACCGGTGTACTGTGCAGAAACCCTGACTGGCATTGGCAGGGGGCCAGTGATACACGGCTCGAAAAAACACAGTGTGCATTTTGTTTTGATGGCGCACTGGCCCACAAATGCAGCAGCTCATCAGCACGTACAGGGCTCATACACACACACACACACACACACACACATAGGCGGAGATCCCGGGAGGGACCCCCCCTCACATAAAGTTGTCCCCCCCCAACAGTCCTCTTTTCGAGACCTAAAAAAATGCATCCGGCAGGGATTCCAAAATCGGCCAGACATTTTGCCTTGCCGGACTGTTAAAAAGGCCATATAGTAGTTATTTGTTAAGTTGCCCAGACGGAGCATGTTCCGGTAAATGACTATATTTGGTAATTGCGTTGGTCATGTGACTCCACTCCGCACGGTACAGTGTTTTGATATCGTTTCACGGCATATTAAGATGGAGTGGCAGTTAACTTCGGGCATATTTTCACACAATTGAACGTTGCACTTTGTTGAAGTTGTGTCCGTCCATGTATACGTAAGTACAGCACCGCTTCACAGTTTTGTGACAGGATCCTCAGTTAATATTGTTGAGAATGTACCTTGAATGTTGTATGTGTGTGGGTAGATTTAAGGCTCTCATCTCTCCCCATTCGTATGGAGAGCATATTGAGTTAATTTAGAAATGAATTGGTTTTATATGGTTAATGGTGAGGTAGGCTATGTATTGTTGCAGTTTTAGAAGCTGATCGTTCAGTTCGATGCCGCTAAATTCACTGTGCTTCGATCATTTCCTTCCGGGGAGGCTGTCCAAAGAATTTCAGCTGGGACGCACCAGAGCTGCCAACGTTGCATATTCTTTTAAGATAAAAATAGACACGGTCTACTAACCTCGGTTACGAACTTACTTTGTTTTCAAGGAAAATTACTTGCCTTTAAAAATACCAAAAAAAGCCAATTCCAACATTTCTTCTGTAATAGATTCTAAAATAAGCCTGAAGTTTGTCGTCGGCAGTTTTGACAAAAAATAAATATATTTCAAAGTGAAACTAAGTAACTAGCCTGGTACTTACAAGAATGAATCTAATCTAAAAACGAAATGTGCGGGACGTAGCAGGCTCCAAAAGTTTAAAACCGTAAACAGGTATTGTGGTTGACGAATGAACATGATGTGACTCTTGGTAGTTATAACGAGAGCCTTTGCTTTATGAACTTGTTTCGACGTGGATACTTTGTATAGGCTTGATGAACCGGGACTAATGTTAGATTTCCACCTCCATGATAATGAATACCCGAGGCAGAGCTGTCCGCCTACCGAACCGAGCCGGACAGTATTGTAACGTTGTCAGCATAGAAGCAGTCTGACAGACTCGTAGAAAAAAAAAAACAATAGGAAAATATTTTAATCTTTCAGTGTTTTTGTTTCGTGTTCTTTGTAGGTGTATAACTCACCCGCAGGAATTTCTACATGTTGGTGTGTGTGTATGTTGATGTGTCTGTGCTGTGTGTGTCACCTGTGCAGGTACAGTATATAATGGACTTGCAGGAGTACTTCCAGAGGATCGGCTTCAGTGGTCCGTTTGAGAGGCCAGACCTGCCGACTCTGCTGCTGGTGCACCGGCTACACGTGATGAGCATCCCCTTTGAGAACCTGAGCATGCACAGCGGCCAGCAGGCCAGCATGGAGCTGCCGCTGGTCTTCGACAAGCTGGTGCGGCAGCGCCGCGGGGGATGGTGCTGCGAGAACAACCTGCTCTTCTCCTGGGCGCTGGGGCAGATGGGATACACACACACCATCCTGGGTGCCCGCGTTCACAACCCCCATCTCCCCGGCTTCAGTGAGCGGGAGGGCCACCTCATCAACAGGGTGGAGGTGGCCGGGGGCTCCTACATCGCCGACGTCAGCTTCGGGGTGTCCTCTCAGATCTGGGAGCCCCTGGAGCTGGTGTCGGGGAAGGAGCAGCCCCAGCCGCCCGGAACGTTCCGCCTGAAGGAAGATGGCGGCACGTGGGTCCTGGAGAAAACCGCGCGTCCGCCGCTGATCCCCAACGAGGCCTTCGCCAAGTCCAGCCTGGTGGACCGCCGCGGGACCAAAGACCTCTACTGCTTCAGCCTGGAGCCCCGACAGCCGGAGGACTTCCACGCCGCCTCCCACTACTACCAGACCGCCCCCGAGTCCCTCTTCACCAACAAATCAATCTGCTCCCTGCAGACACCCACCGGATTCAGAGCTCTGATTGGCTGGGTGTACAGTGAGGTCACGTTTGGCTACCAGGAAGAGTTTGACCTGATGGAGATGCGTGACATCACGGACGCCGAGGTCCAGGACGTCCTGAGGGAGAAGTTTGGAATGCCCACAGTCAACAACCTCAAACTCAAGAACAATCAAATCAGCTACACTCTGTAACGGTTTGCATCGTTTGAAATAAAACACACGTTCACATTCCATTTAGTCCGTTTTTCTCCTGGGTTTCTGTAGACTGGATCGCTTCCGTCTGACCAGTCACAGAGACAGGAGCACTCTGACCTTTGACCCTTGACGTCTGCTCAGTCACAGAGACAGGTGCACTCCATTCACACAACATGCAATGGCTCCAAAACTGTTGTAATCGCATCAGGCTAGGAATTGGGTATCGATCCCATTTGGAGTGTTTTGTGTAATGAAGTCATTTTTTAGCAAAAGCCAAATACTGAGTAGAGACACACCACCTGCTCTGAAACACACCCACACAAACACACTGCTCTGAAGAACAAGCAGGGTCATCACTGACAACTAACCCTAACGCACGTGTGTGTGTGTGTGTGTGTGTGTGTGTGTGTTTCCACTCTCTCCCTAACAGCTGAGTGATCAGTGGAAGATCATAACCTCACACACACACACACACTTCTCATGCTCAACGCTACACACACCACAAACTTCAGGAGGGAGGGGTGTGTGTGTGCGCGTATTTCCACGTCCATCCTGACAGCTGAATGATCTCACCCCCCCCCCCCCCCCCCCCCCCCCCATAGTTCAGGCTGTGCCTAGGCATGCAGTAAATCAGCTGCTGAGGACAGACGTGTCTCCAAACATCAGTGTTTATTATAGGAGTCTTAAAGCTGCTTTAAAAATAGGCAGAAAACACCTCATTCATCAGAAAACACACTCTCTCACACTCTCTCACACACACACACACACACACACACACACACACACACACACACAGAAAGGACCAGCAGCTCTTCCACTAGGGACTTTTACACAGACAACAGTGCAACTCGTTTCCATGGAGATGTTTCCTGTGTGCAAACAGTTCATACATGGCTCCTTAGCACCGCCCAGAGGCGGGGCTTCATCTCTTTCTGTCCTCCGGTGATCCCGCCCATCTGTCTAAGTGCGCTGCTGATTGGTGGGATCCTCTTCCTCCTGCTGCTGCTGCTATTGGATGTGCGGCCGCGGCTTCAGGATGAGTTTCCCCGTCTGGACAGAGAGGACACGCTGTTAACCCACAGTCCAGTGGAGGAGCTCATCAGTACAAATACAGCCGCATTCATGTACACACGCACGCACGCACGCACATGCACGCACACACAAACACGCACTCTCTGTGAAAAAGATTAAAAAAGGCTGCTTACATCATCACAGGACATGTTGTATTCAGCTAGCACTGTCCGGCAGCGAGCTGCAATTCTGAAAGAAGCGTTAAGAAGAAACACCCTCTGTAGAGAGAGAAGATATGACCACACGCACGCACACACACACTCACGCAGACAGACAGACAGACAGGGGTTTTCAGCCCCACGTGTGTGTGTGTGTGTGTGTGTGTGTGTGTGTGTGTGTGTGTGTGTGTGTGTGTGAAGGATACATTGAGGGTGCGACGACACGCTTGTGTATCCCAGCGAAGAAGAGCCCGATGAGTGTGATGCAGCTGAGGGTGAAGAAAGGGTGATTCCACAGCGAGGAGAAGAAGGAGACCTGCAGGGGAAACACACACACACACACACACAGGGTTACACACACACACACACACACAAACACAGGGTTACACACACAGGGTTACCATTACACACACACAAACATACAGTGGGGAAAATAAGTATTTGACCCCCTGCCGATTTCGGAAGTTTGGCCACTTGCAAAGAAATGTGTGATCTATAATTGTAATGGTAGGTCTATTTTAACAGTGAGAGACAGAATATCAACAAAAACATCCAGAAAACTGCATTTTATAACAGTTATGAATTGATTTGCATTTGTCCCTGGGGCAGGGATATGAATCTGAAGAGTGCCGAGTGAAAAATTCCATTGGAAGATGATTTCTTTGTCATGTTTGGGCTTATTTGAATGGTCTCAGTCTGAGTGGTAGAGTGGTCTCAGTCCTGCGGCTGCATAGATTAGTCTCTATTTGTCTGTTCTAATGTGTGATCCTTATCAAGAAAGAAACACTGTCCATGTGGCTAATTATTATACCAGATGTAGGACTAAATGAAACAGGTATTTAAGGGGAAGATAGTCAAAGGACTTTTTAGCCAGAGACTCACACTCTGTGTGTAGCCATCATCCTCCGAGACGAATGTTTGGATGTTTCATATGTTTCCTTTATATTTGTAACTTTAGATTATTTACTTTAAAATCGTCTAGAATCGTGAATATGTAACTGTATTAGTAACTTGTACCTGACAAATACATTGTGAAACTCTGACCCACTGTGGCCTCTCAAGAAATCCTTACTTAGAGAAGTATTACTCGGTAACAGTGTTTCCGCAACGACAGGCTAGGATTAGAAAGGCAATAAGTAAGTCTTGAGGACCTAGCTAATCACCTGAGCTTGACACGCTGCAGCAGAACTGTTATATTGTATTATTCCGCTGCGAATTGCCGTCCAGCCTCTGCACTGGATTGAATGGTTATACTCCATTCGTACAGCAGCCTGGTTCTCAGTCCCTGAACTACTTCGGTCTAACATGTTGCTAAGCCCCGTAACAGCTCGGTAGCCTCTGAGTTAGTCTCCAGAACTAGTGACAGGTTGTGTCTGTGGAATATACCGCACACACACACACACAGGGTTACACACACATACGGGGTTACACATACACACACACAGGGTCACACACACAGACGCACCTTCTGTGTGTCTGGGTCGATGAGCCAGTTCCACGCCCCCGTGGCTGTGCAGACAGACACCACGATCAGAATCACTGCAGAGAGCGAGATACAGATATAGATTATAGATATATATTATAGATAGCCATCTAAACCACTGGTACACACGCATTACAACATTTACCATCACACACACACACACTTTACTTACAACATTTACCATCACACACACACACATTACTTACAACATTAACCATCACACACACACATTACAACATTTACCATCACACACACACACATTACAGCATTTACCATCACACACACACACTACAGCATTTACCATCATACACACAATTTACTTACAATACTACTAACATACCGGTACTACAACAACACTGCTAACTAAGAACTAACAGCAGTGACCACAACCACCAACCAACAAACACTCACACACGCATTAATTTATATATAATATCTGTAACTCAGAGAGGGATGAAACACTGCGGCTGCTAAATTATGTGACTGCTTGTAATGATTAAACACTTAAATAAATAATGCATTTAAAACTGCTAACGGTAGGACAGTTCGCATGTGTACTTTCTGTACCACCAACCCAGCTGTACTTACTTCGCCAGCGGCCAGTGGCGGGCTGCAAGCAGGAAACATACTCCGTAAGCCTCCTCTCAAAAGCCTTCAGGTCTACCGGCAAACGCAGAAACAGACAGACAGAGAGTTACTACAGACCTCACAATGTTCGTTATGCGTTATGCCAAAGTCCGTAGAAGCTATTGTGACATTAGCTCTTTAGCTAGCCCAGGGAGCTAACGGTAGTTGTTACAGCAAAAACACTCGGGGAAGGTCAGGTGTGATACTGTTCACTGCTGACCGTCACTCTGGGATGAATGTAGACATGTCAACACTAGCCTCTATTAGTTTGAAATGAACAGAGTGAGAGTCTGTCGAAGAACGCCAAATTAGCTTCCCCAACACCGGGCATGTGCTAGCCAAAGGTGCTACTGACCAAAGCTCGCTTGGCTGCAGTGTTAACTATCTAAGTAGCTGAATACTGTTACAAGAACTCCCTTCATTATAAAGCGGACAAGGGGTACAATAACGAATAATCAAAATCTAGGAATATTACATATCATACACATCCCCTTTACGTAAACAAATTTACCTTCAGCCTGTTCCAGGGAATTCATTGCTTCCACTATACTTCAGTTCCTGCGTGCGTCCACAGGCCTTCAGACGCACACACATGCTCAATGCGGATTGGCCAACTGTAGGAAGAGAGCCGTTGATTGGCTGATCCTTTGAGCCATGTCACCTATTAGAAATTATCTTGCCATCTTCAGAGGAGCATTTTTGTTTTAAATACCCTTGTTCTGCCAAGAGCGATCGGCATTGGCTATCGCCATATGGTATTTAGCTGTAGAAGGAACTACAATCTCCGCAATAACTACATAGCAAAGGTTCTTCAAACAGTTCTGTGACAAATCAGTACGTTATCAAAACAGTTATGTGTGACGAATGGATTTTTAAATCTTTGGGGGCATTCTCCCCCGGAAATGTATTTTAAATTCTGGCATCCAAATGCACAATTTTCACGCAGCTTCGGACAGGACCCGTCGTCTGTCTGAAGTTAACGTGGGCTTGAACTGGGGGGTATTAAAGTGGACTCTAAATGGTTCTCATTATTTCATTCCCGTTTTTTAAACTTTGCTTTTGCCCAAATGGTCAGCAACCTCCTCCTCCACCTCCTCTAGCCGCGCCTGCGCCTCGACGCCTTCGTCCTTTTTCTTTGAGTCTTTTGGGAAAAAAAGGTTTCTATATCCTTCGCTTTTGAGTCTTTCCTCAGTGAAGTAGATAACTAGCTACACCAGATGCCAACGATGACAAGCTCTGTGACTGGTGCGCTGGTAACTCTCTCTCGTGCTCACACAAAATGCAAAATAGTGTAAAGTAGATCTGCTGCTTAAAAACATGTTTTTGATCAACGATATCACATTATTTTTGAGGACTTCCATGCATGATCGGAATGACAGGTTAATAGATTCAGGGCAAGTCATCAGTATCATTATTTTAGTAAGAAATCGAGATCCAGGACTGTTCATAAAACACATTTGTGTGTGTGTGTGCAGGCATGGTGTGACTGTCCTCGTACTGGAAGTCTTAGAACAATCGTGTGTCCCAGAGGAGCTGTGTTTTTGTAACTATTTTGGGCAGAGCCGGAAGCACAACCCAAATCATCCCGATATGCCATGGTGTATAGGGTTCCGCCGTGTGTGTGCGTATCCACCCAATGCCCAGGGCCAGAGTTCCGAAAGCCCGATATTCCGAAATCTCAATATTCCGAAATATATTTTCTCCGACAAAATTAAACCCTCTGTTCCGAAAGGCCATTGTTCCGACCAGTGGTGCCGGAATCATGTTTGTGGTCGGGTGGCAAAAAGTGCGTGTGCAAGGTGAAGAATGCAAGAGGCCAGCTCACTGGCGTGTTTGCAGCAGTCCGTGGGAGGAATTTCCATGTTTTACACATAGGCCTATACAGGGATGCTGGAAGTGCAGGCTCACGAGTTTAATGACTGTTTAATGATATACCAAAATGTAGGCCTATGCATGCACGGTGTTTGGGGGGGGGGGGGGGGGGGCAGGGGCATTGCACCCCCTGGCATAATTTAGAAATATTTTAAGTGGCACAAAACACACTCAGCATTTAGTTTGCGCAGCGGAGGGGAGACGCTCACCAGGCTATCACCCATTTAATTTTTCCTAGGCAATATTTGTTAACTTAGCCCATTCTGGTTTTGAATATAGGGTGCCATTCGTGCGAAGGAAATCACCGGCAGATTGTCGCAGGACATTACGCAGATCTTGTCAAGCACGGACAAAGCATTCATGCGCAATGCACATCATAGGCCTGATTTCTTCAATCCAATGCCATTTTGGAGTGTTGTGTGTTCTGCTGGTAACAAGAGGTAGGCTAATCAGCGAATGTTGCATTTGTTTGTGGTCAGATAACTAAGGCCATTTGAGCGCCTAACTAATAGTGGACAATGTATGGCCAGTGTCAGATTTTCAAATTTTTTTGTGTTAAAATGAACAATGAAATGTGTAAAAATATTTAACACTATAGGTTAGTCACACTGAGTAATAGTAATAGTTAGTCACAGAGTAATATGATGGCACTGTACAGAGTTAATTTAACTCTGGATTTTAGTTTAAAAATGACACTTAAATGTGTAATAATATTTAATCTTGATTTCTCTACAGTGTTACTTATAAATCTAGATAATGTGATGGGTCTACAGGGTGTCAAACATGCACCCTGACCGCAACGCCAAAGAGCCAATTCCAGCCAATTGCCTGTTTTAAATTAAAAAGGGTGTCTGTTTATTATTAAATAAACAGGCAACGATATAAAATATAATGCCAATTAGCATTGTAACAACAGAGAAATAATCGACCAAACACAAATTTCCAACTTTTTTTTTACGAGTTTATATACCATAACGCCACCTCTAGTTTGAAAGGTAGTCAATCTAATTATGTCCTTCTGGTTTGTAATAGTTGTAAAAGGGTAGGAAAAATAGCCCAACTGAAATTGTGTTGCATTGCACTTGCAATGCTATTCCAGCATGTCACTGCTGGCTTAATAACGCGGCTCTGCAGACAGACTCGTCCCGCTACTTGGAATCTGGAAGCTCTTCTATTTGTTAATAAGAGCGGAAAATGACGACCTTTCCGAGTGTTCCATCACTGTGGCCATTGTTACATAACAGCGCAGTCGCCCAAGCACCCTATTCGGCCCCACTCTCTCATTCGGTGAGTTGTTTTATATTATTTCAGATGACACTGTATGTTGACAGTCTGAGAGCATAGGCGACCGATCCGATTTCACTGAATGAAAACAGATATTTTTCGCGATGACGTTGAAGTAAAACACAAAAGCTTGTGTTTTAACCGAAGCCATCAGTCAGAAGATGTTGTTTCGGATGCACCACAAATCAACACTTAAGCCAGCGTTTCTCCAAGTGTGGGGCGCAGAGAAGTGACAGGTGGGGCAATGGAGGCGATGAACGGGAGATTTTTTTTTTTTTTTACCCTGATCTGTGGCAATGCTTTCCTTTATAGAGAATAGATTTTGATTGACGTCGGGGTATTATTGCAGCGGGACAATTTTGATAAAACTTTCCCGGAGCATGAAAGTGTAGTTAGGGCGGTGTAGCTACTGTTCCCGCTACGTGTTTTACTATGTGACGTAGTTCAACAGTCTGCCAAACTCGATTTCACGAGGCAGGTAGCGAGCGCCTTGCTCCTTTATTGATGTCAGGTGAAAACTTCTGAGTGAAACTAATACACAAGAAACGGAAAATACGGTATCTTAACTAAACACAGCAAGTTACTATTAGATTCAATTCACCAAGAATCAGAGCAACAACAGATTACAGCATAGCTGGCTAATAAGTGCCAATGCTATGAATGAATGGTGTGCTAACGGTCACATATTAAAACGTAACGTAGATAAATGACTAATAATTACATTTGACCTTTCAACGAACTAACACAGTTCATAGAAATTAAACGTAGGTGACTTAAACATGTTTATCAGAGTGTGAGACAGCGGAAAAACGTAGTCATTGTTTTCGAGGGTGCGAGGAAATCATAACCCAAGTCACACTGAGCTTACTAGATATGTGCGTAACTAACCATAGCACAAAAAGTAAGGACATTTGTGTTTGGTAGATTATTCATTTGTTGCTTCTTGGCAATACATCTTTCACCGTTGGAAAGCCTGTTTCCCGTTTAAATGGTGCCATATTGGTAAGGAACATGCATTTGGGGGATGAGCAGCAGAGCTGAGTATGTGGGTTGCGGCCATGAAACATTTGCCAAATCTTTGCCAATGCCAAACAGCTTATTCTGCCATTGACTCTTGTTGGGTGTTGATGGATTGGATGATTGAAGTTTGAAGAAACAAGACATATTGGCAATTTATTAATTTAACAAACAGGAGCCTCAGTGGCGTGTGGAAGAACCATACACAGCCACAACAGCCTGGCACCTCCTCCTCATGCTGGTCACCAGCCTGGTCACACACTGCTGTGGGATGCGCATCCCATTCTACAACCAGCATTTGTCGCAAGTCAGCCAACGTGGTTCTGCTGGTCACTCTGACACAAACAGCACGCCCAAGCTGATCCCACAAGTGTTCAATAGGGTTGAGGTCAGGACTGCTGGCAGGCCATTCCATCCTCTCCACTCCCAAATTCTGGAGGTAGTCTCTGATAAACCCCGCTCTGTGGGGGTGAGCGTTGTCATCTTGGAGGATAGAGTTCGGTCCCAGACTGTGGAGATATAGGATTGCCACTGGTTGCAGAATCTCATCTCGATATCTCTCTGCATTGAGATTGCCTCCAAACAAACAAGGCTGACTACAGTTTTCAGTCAGTTTATTGTGGCACAAACGACACACAGCAACACACGTGTGCATTTTTAGGTGGCGACACAGGACACACACACGCAGGCGGAGGTCGCAGGAAATTATCCTCTGCATTTTTCCCACCCTGGAATGTCCTTCCTCCAGGACCCCAGGAGCAGTGAGCAACCTTTAGGCGCCCGGGGACCAAGTCAAGTGATCCGTCCGTCTTGGTCAGGGACAGACAGGAGAGTGTTCTGTTCTTCTGCATGTTTTTCTGTTGGGGTTCTTAGTGGAGGAAACCCCTTGTGAACACAGGGGAGAACATGCAAACTCCACACACACACACACACACACACACACACACACACACACATGCGGAGAACATGCAAACTCCACACAGAAAGGCCCGGGACCTGAGCACTGAGAACCTGCCCCCCAGGACCAACAGCGCCCCATCCTGCCCCCCAGGACCAACAGCGCCCCATCCTGCCCCCCAGGACCAACAGCGCCCCATCCGGGAATCGAACACAGGACCTTCTTGCTATGAGGCGGCAGTGCAAGCACCTGAGCCACCGTGCCACTAATGTTACTGTACCTGTAATGTAACCTTGACTGCAATGTTGACAAGCCTCGTTTTTCCAGTGAGGGAGATGCCGGCCCACACCATTACACTGCCTCCACCAAAAGATGTTACTCTATCGGTGCAGCAATCAGCATAGCGTTCTCTGCGTCTTCTCCATACTTTGACCCTACGGTCCAACTGGCGTAGGCAGAATCTGGACTCATCGCTGAACATAACGTTCCTCCACATTTTCAGGTTCCAGTGCAGGTGTTGCCGACGGTGAAGGGCAGTCATGGCAGGCCTCCTGGCAGCCCTATGAGACCGGAGATTGGCTGCATGCAGTCTGTTCCGGATTGTCTGGGCAGAGAGCCGTCGATCATATCGTCCACTTCGCGGTAGGAGTGGGCGATATACCGGTATGATATTCACAACCGGTATTTTGCTGCTCCATGATATGGATTTTGCAATACCGTGGATACCGTGATATATTCATAAATTCTAATTGGGCATTCATATTGTTTTGTACAAAATTTCAATTGAGTGATAGTAGTTAGTAGCTATATCTATTTTTTATTTTAATCTAACCTCTCTAGGCTATGTAGTGCTAGCAACAAACACTCGTGGAGGCAGCTGCAGTTAGTAGGTAAGCTAGGTACTAATATATATTTATATAGCTTATTATAAGTGCAAAAGTGAACAATCGAGGATGAGCGAACACGCAGAAGGTGATGTTAATGTGTGTGAATATGAACTTGTGAATATGAACTCTTTCATACGAAGTTGCATAGGCACCCTGAGGGTTCCCATATCCAACCTTTTCCCATTATAATTTGATGAGTTAAATCGAGGAGACTATAACATCAGCTAGATAACTAGCTATCATGTCATACAAATGTCATACTCTTATTTAACGCCCCCTTCATTGAGGCAGAGTTACTATTAGCCTCCCCTCTGTGCTTTTTCACTGCGGTTTTATGTTAGATCAGCAAGACTAGAATAGGTTCTACACATATGTGAAATACATGACCTATTCTATGGATAGAAAGGACATATAATAAAAGTGCCCGCAAATATTACAGTGGTGACAAACAATGAGAAAGCAAAAGGCATGCGCTCAACCCAGTTTGTGATGGATTGCACAATCTGAGATGAGGCGCAGCTTGTCGCTGCCTCACCTCGCGTGTCTCCTCTCTGGTTGAACAGGACATGCGCAAATTCAGCGATTTTGATTATAAATTCATATTTATTTTATTTTCTCATTATTTTATTTTTATTTTCATGACATATTTTGCCTTAACTAATGTAATTTAACTAAGGGCTATAAAAATGTGATTCAGATTTTTTCCCCCTCATATATCGTTATATTATATCGATATCGTCTGGACAGTGGAAAATATCGTGATATGAATTTTAGCTCATATCGCCCACCCCTACTTCGCAGCCTGTCTCTGACATCCCCCGTTATATGGGACTTGGCCTTCAGTTTGGAGATGGTACTAGGGCTCACTCCAAATAATGCCGCAACTTGGTTTTGCGGAACACCAGCTTGAAGTTGCCCTATCCAGATCAGTCAAACGTGGCATGCCGATTCTTGGAGCAGACACCTACTGACCACTGTAGCAGGGCCCATGCTCACAGGTGCTGCCAATCAAGTGCCAATCAGCACCTGGGGGTACCAGAAGCTCAAAACAAGAGTCAATAGCAACAGCAAAATAAGCTGTTTGGCATTGGCAGAGAAGATTTGGCACATTTTTCATTTTCATTTTTCATTTGGCACATTTTTCATTGGCGCAACCCACATACTCAGCTCTGCTGCTCATCCCCCAAATGCATGTTCCTTACAAATGTCGCACCAGTTAAAAGGGAAATAAACAGGCTTTCCAACGGTTTTATTGCCAAGAAGCATTGTTACAACAAAGAAATAATCTACTAAACACAAATTTCCTTACTTTTTGTGCTATGTTTAGGTACGCACATATCTAGTAAGCCTCTATTGAGTTATGATTTCCTCGCACCCTGATTTCCAGCAAATAATCTACCAAACACAAATGTCCTTACTTTTTGTGCTATGTTTATATTACTAACTGTCAGAGTTGTTCCCTATCCCACGAGACGAGCATTTTTATGATGTCAGAGTAAAAGTCCGTCAACAGAAACCAATGCAATACTGTGTGCGTGCAGGGATGGATTACCGAACGGGCCTACCGGGCCCAGGCCCAGAGGCCCCTAAGCCAGAGCCTCTGCGCTGTTATTAACTTTGCTTGCTGTCAATTGCTTTTAGACTTTGGTTTTGTTAATATTAGAGTTGGCTTAAATGTATCTCTTATTTGTGGTTGGAAGCAGTGTATTTTGTTACATCTCTAGGCCCAGGGGCCCATGGTTTCATAATCCGTCCATGTGTGCGTGTCCATAACAACAATACATTACAACATGAAACATGAAATCACTCCAAGCAATATACATTTGCTGACCTAAATAAGATGCTATTTGTTATTACTTGAGGTTATTTCATTAATTTTGACAATTTTAAGCTTGGCCTACCATTTTATGGGAGCAATGAGGGACAGGTGGGGCTTGAAAAGGCCCCCTTGTTCAAAGTGGGGAATGATAGAAAAAGTTTGAGAACCACTGTCTTAAGCCAAAACCTTTAACCTACAAGCTTGAAACTGCCTTCTATAAAATAGTTTTATGTTCCCTGTTAAAACGCAGGACAGAATGCACATGTAGGCTTTCGTGGGCAATATATCTTTAATAGTAACTCTACCTGAAAACTCCCTGGGACAACTCTGTGGGAACGTTTGTAAATGTGTAACGTTAGCCGACTGACAGGCTCAGCAAACGCGAGGTCCAACAGCAGCATGAACCCTTGCTCTCAGTCCTTGAATTGCTGCTTATTATCGCGATACATGTTTTTTCCCTTTCGGAGTTACTTGAGGCCATTCCTAGAAGTCAGAGTGAAAGTCCTCCTCTGCTCCTCCGGATTTCAAGATGGAACAGACGGCTCTGGATCCATAGAGCAGCGTGACGCTAGAGGTCATGTTTAGTGAAACCGCATATTTATATAAATATATAACTACAGGCTCAGGAAACGTTACGTCCAACAGCGGCATGAGCCGGCTCTGGCTCATGACGGGTCTGGCTCCATAGCGCAGTGTGACGCTATAGGTCGTGTTAGGGTCATGTTTAGTGAGACCGCTACAGGTCGTTTTTAGGTCATGTTTAGTGAGACCGCATATAACTATTCTAAACCATTCGGTAAGTACCCCAGTGAGCGTAGAGTGCTTTATGCAACTGAGCTGAGGCTTAGGTCACTATATTAGGTACATGCCCTAAAGGGGACTGGAAGAGTTAGGATAACCCTAACCCTAAGCCTGAGCCTGAGCCTGAGCCTGAGCCTAAGCCTAGGCTTGTGTAAACAGGTGGTACAGCGTGAGGAGCTACAGAGGAGAAGGGTTGGCGGTCATAGTGGTCCCTGGCATTTTAATAGTAACGGGTTAGATGTAGGTTTGACAGCACTGAGCCACGTATCAGACTCAATCATAACACATAGAGAGGTGTGTGTGTGTGTGTGTGTGTGTGTGTGTGTGTGTGTGTGTGTGTGCGTGTGTGTGTGTGTTCCGCATTGTTTATTTGTCAAATGTCTTGATCTAGAGACATTTCTATTGTTATGGCGCTATATATATATATACAGCGGGTAAAATAAGTATTGAACATGTCACCATTTTTCTCAGTAAATATATTTCCAAAGGTGCTATTGACATGCAGTTTTCACCAGATGTTGGTAATAACTAGGGCTGTCAATCGATTAAAAAAATTAACTAATTAATCGCACATTTTGAAATGAATTAATCGCGATTAATTGCGATTAAAAGTTTGTTTTTCTTCTTAAGACTAAATCTTATAAATTAACCAGTAATCACTTCATACAGCGTGCATTTTAGACACTGTTGTTTAATTGTATTTTTTTTTTTTTAAACACAATGGTGCCCCTCAACGGTAAATCGTAAGATCGGTAATGTGCTTTTCATTAAGGTGATAACTTAAAGACGAGCTGCTTCTGTGATAGCTAAATTCAGCTTGACAAATGCTACATACAACTTCAGTTTTGTCGATTGTTCCGTCATTTTGGCTCTTAAACAGAGACTTTCCGCCCAACAATCCCTCAGCTCTCTCCATCTTCAACTACCACAGTGGCAAACTTTTTCTGTCATTCCCCACTTTGAACAAGGGGGGCTTTTCAAGCCCCACCTGTCCCTCATCGCTCCCATAAAATGGTAGGCCAAGCTTAAAATTGTCAATTATTGAAATAACCTCAAGTAAAAACAAATAGCATGTTATTTAGGTCAGCAAATGTATATTGCTTGGAGTGATTTAATGTTTCATGTTGTAGTGTATTGTTGCTATGGACACGCACACATGGACGGATTATGAAACCATTGGTCAGGACGTGTAACAAAATACACCGCTTCCAACCACAAATAAGAGATACATTTGAGCCACTTCTGATATTAACAAATACAAAGTCTAAAAACAATTGACAGCAAGCAAAGTTAATAACAGCGACTTCACGCAGAGGCTCTGGTTTAGGGCCCCCCTGAGCTCAGGGGCCCTTGGGCCTGGGCCCGTTCAGCCCGTTCAGTAATCCATCCCTGCACGCACACACTATTGTATTTCTTTCTGTTGACAGACTTTTACTTTGACAACTGTGACAGTTAGTAACGCACATGTCTAGTAAGCCTCTATTAAATTATGCTGGCTCACACTTTGATAAATATGTTTAAGTGACCTATGTTTAAATTCTATGAACTGTGTTAGTTCGTTGTAACGTAAAATGTAATTATTATTAATTTAGATACGTTACGTTCTAATATGTGATCTTTAGCACACCATTCATTCATTACCCAGTTGTCGGCAGACGTTAGCACTTATTAGCCGGCTGTGTTGTAATCTGTTGTTGCTCTGATTCTTGGTGTAATGAATCTAATAGTAACTTGCTGTGTTTCGTTTCTTGTGTATTATTGTTTCACTCATAAGTTTTCACCTGACATCAATAAAGGAGCAAGGCGAGTTAACTGTAGCCTACACAGCCCTAACTAAACTAAACTAAAATTAAAAAAAAATATATATATATATTTTTTTTAAAGTTGCGTTAACTGCGTTAAAATATTTTATCGCGTTAATCGCGGCCGCATTAATCGCATAGATTAACGCATTAACGCTGACAGCCCTAGTAATAACCCATACATACAAAGAAACCAAAACAAATAAGTTCAGAAATTAAGTTATGTGTACTAATGTGAAATGACACAGGGAAAAAGTATTGAACACGCTTACTGATATTTATTTAATACGTTGTAGAAAAGCCTTTGTTGGTAATGACAGCTTCAAGACACTGCCTGTATGGAGAAACTAGTCGTATGCATTGTTCATGTGTGATTTTGGCCCATTCTTCCACACAAACAGTCTGCAAATCTTGAAGGTTCCATGGGCCTCTTCTATGAACTCTGATCTTCCGTTCTTCCCATAGATTTTCAATTGGATTCAATTCTAGCAGCTTTATTTTCTTTCTCTGAAACCAATTGAGAGTTTCCTTGGCTGTGTGTTTGGGATCCTTGTCTTGCTGAAATGTCCCCCCTCGTTTCATCTTCATCATCCTGGTAGTTGACAGCAGATTTTTTTCAAGAATGTCTCGGTACATTTTTCCATTCATCCTTCCTTCAATCATGTGAAGTTTGCCAGTACCATATGCTGAAAAGCAGCCCCACATCATGATGTTCCCACCTCCAAACTGGTGTTTTTAGGGTGATGTGCAGTGTCATTTGTCCTCAAAACATTGTGTGTATTATGGCATCCAAAGAGTTCAATTTTCCTCTCTTCTGACCAGACTATATTCTCCCAGTATTTCACAGGGGTGGCTCAATGTTGTGCAGCAAACTTTAAACAACCAATGGAGTCTTGCGTGGGGGGCGTGCATACAGGCCATGGCGGTTGAGTGCATTACTTTTTGTTTTCTTTGAAACAATTGTACCTGCTAATTCCAGGTCTTTCTGAAGCTCTCCACAAGTGGTCCTTGGCTCTTGGACAACTCTTCTGATAATTCTTTTCACTCCTCTATCAGAAATCTTGCGAGGAGGACCAGGTCGTGGCCAGTTAATGGTGAAATGATGTTCTTTCCACTTCCGGATTATGGGCCCAACAGTGCTTACTGGAAGTTTCAGAAGTTTAGAAATGCGTCCAACGGCATGAGTATGTTTTGCAACAATAAGGTTGCGAAGGTCTTGCAAGAGCTCTTTGCTTTAACCCATCATGAGATGTTTCTTGTGTGACACCTTGGTAATGAGACACCTTTTTATAGGCCATCAGATGGGACTGAACCAGCTTATATTAATTCGCACTGACAAGGGGCCGGATTGCTTTCTAATTACTGATAGATTTCAGCTGTTGTCTTGGCTTTCCATGTCGTTTTGCACCTCTCTTTATTCACGTGTTGAATACTTTTTCCCTGTGTCATTTCAGATTAATACACAAAACTTAATTTCTGAACTTATTTGTTTTGGTGTCTTTGTATGTATGGATTATTAATAGGGTTGTTACCAACATGTTGTGAAAATATGTCAATAGCACCTTTGGAAATATATTTACTGAGAAAAATGGCGTGATGTGTTCAATACTTATTTTACCCGCTGTATATATATATAATAAAAATTGAATTGAA
>NC_045171.1:22049070-22054070 GCF_900700415.2 Clupea harengus | reverse complement strand
TCAGTAATAGTAGGCCTATTATTAGGCTATTCATTATTATCACCATCATTATGTTATTATTATTATTATAATTAATGATTATCGACCAATTATTATTATTGTATTATTATTATTATCATAATAATAATAAGTGTTATTATTGCTATCACTAGGATACTGTTATTATTATGGGCCTCTTTTGATCTTTACAAAAAAAATCCTACAGGTCTGTCAATGTGAGACATGAGCCTGCTTTGCACTGCAAAGGTCCTCAAATCTTGGGGCAATGTTTGACAAATATATCATCAGGTCATCCTCGATCTGTGCGCGGTTGCAGTATTTAGTTTTGAGCGCAGTCTTGAAAAGCCTATCTCGCACAAATATGTCGACGCGAAAAGGAGGAGCATTTTTAAGGCTATGTCGCAAAGCTGATCATTGCTACCCAGAATGACGAAAGAGGGGAGATGCTTAAGTCTACTGTCACTCTTCAGCTGCTCTTTCATGTCTCGTGACAGCTCATCTGCTGAGCAGAGAAATGGATCCCGAACTCAGGCGAATGAACGGTAGTCCTCTTTGAAATAGGACCCAAACTGATTTCTGATATTCGGCGTGATACAGTGCCATTTGACATAGGAGCTAAACTCAGCACAATACCTATCATTATTCTACGCGTCTTGCGTGGCCGGCTAAATCAGTGTTTCGGCAATTGTATGGGGTTTGCCAAGCTCAATTCTATGAGCAACTACATAAGATGCCTCCAGACACTGCTTGGAGACAGTGCTATGCTTGGACATGGTGGTTTGTTGTTGCTGGAGGCCATCACGTTTATGTTTAAAGAAGTCCACAGGCTTCTCTTTCTGACTTTTACGAATCAGAAACTTGTCCATGTTGTGTTTGTTTGCTGATACAGTGTGTGTGAAGTTAATAAAGTTCTAATTTCAACGTAGTGTTCTTGTATGTGTGGTTGTGAACGATTTGCACACGAATAATGGATAAGGCTGTGCTAGGCAATGATTCTTAACAAAACGAACTGTACACAATGTAGACAGGGACAGCACAAAATAGTATTCAAGTGCTGGTGTTTTATTTGTTGCAACACGGTGGATGATCAAAAAATTTAAAGGTAGGCTAGGTGTTAAGGAGAAAAGGGCTAGCTGTAGTTGGAAAAGGTAGCTAGCTAGGCTAGCTCTCGGGGCTACGAGCTTTTTTTAAAGATTGTGGAGCAAATTACTCCTTAGAATAGGCTACGAATAGACCTACTGCAAGTGCAGTAAGGTATTACTAAGGAAGGAGTGAGTCTTTAAAAATACTGTTTATAAAGCAATGAATATCTGAATGATAGAGGAAACAAGAGAAATTGAACAAACTCTGCAAAGTGTCATCTCAGGGTGAGCGCTTACCATGCCTGCGTTTTTTTTTTATACTCGGAAGCGGAGGTGCAACTCCCGTTGAAATGATAAGACTCCGTTTTGATTGGTGGATCAGGAGCAAAACAGTATTTGATTTGTTTGGGTCAGTCCAGCCCCTTGCATTTCGCCACTGAGGGAGCTTTCACTAACCAGTGACAGGTCGGCGTTTTTTTTTTTTTTCTCCGTCTGTAACATCGCGCCCCCCCTGGAGAGTGTTCGCGCCCCCCACTTTGAGAACCACTGACCTAGGGTAACGGTGTGTGTGTACCTCTCCAGCGTTAAAACTAGTTTCACCTCTGACCGCTTTGATCTTTATTATTTTATTTCTTCCCCTCTCTCCCTCTCTCTCTCCCTCCTTCTCTCTTTCTCAAAATACAAACTAGTGTTGTGGTGCTGCACTATCTCTTTTACTCTCTTTCTCTCTCTCTCAAATACAAACTAGCGTTGTGGTTGGGAAGATTGATCGGGATTGATCGTTGTGGTCTAGTGATTGATCGGGATTGATCGCTGTGGTCGGGGTGATTGATTGGGATTGATCGTTGTGGTCGGGGTGATTGATCGGGATTGATCGCTGTGGTCGGGGTGATTGATTGGGATTGATCGTTGTGGTCGGGGTGATTGAACGGGATTGATCGCTGTGGTCGGGGTGATTGATTGGGATTGATCCTTATCTCCATCCTCTGTCTCTGGGATTCTGCCTGTGCTTTTAAACACACACAAATGTACTTGATGTATATGGTGATGAGGAACAGTGTTTCTACATCCATCAGCAATTGCGAGCAAAAGCCACTCTATAAAAGAGAGAAAATGTTGTTAGTAGATTTGATAAACACATTACAGTTCTGCTGCAGCTTGTCTAGCCCAGGTGATCAGCCAGGTACCTCAAGGCTTACATCACTGCTTTTCGTTTTGAAACTAATCGTCGTTAGTCATTGCGGAAAAAACGTTACCTAGTAATACTTCTCTAGTTAAGAATTTCTTGAGGGGCCACAGCGGGTCAGAGTTTCACAATTTCTGGGATTCCTGTTTCTGAGATCCATGTTCAAACGAATCTATTCAGCTGCAGGACTGAGACCACAGTACCACTCAGACTCAGACCATTCAAATGAACCCAAACATGACAAAGAAATCATCTTCTAATGCAATATCACACATCTTACTCTGAAATGAATTTCCACAGGGAGAATCCCCGAGACAGAGGATAGAGAAAGGAACATCAGCAGGGGTGTAAGAAAGTCAACCAAATGGAACAAGGCAGTTCTGCAGGCACAATCTAACAGCAATGAACCTACACCTAATGAGTTAGTGCAAATAGAAGGCCATCTGTGTTTCACACTAGAAAGATTCACGGCTTGCCTTACAGTATGACTGTGCTGGGCTCGGTTAGTTTGCAGATGACTGCGCTGTGCTGTGCTGTGTGTATGTGTGTGTGTGTGTGTGTGTGTTTTGTGTGTGTGTGTGTGTGTGTGTGTGTGCGTGTGTTGTGTGTGTTGTGTGTGTGTTGACTGTGCTATGCTGTGTGTGTGTGTGTGTGTGTGTGTGTGTGTGTGATGACTGTGCAGGAGTGTGTGATGACTGTGCAGGACTCTCTGTGTCTATTGAGTTGAGATCCCTGCTGTCTGTCCTGGGTTTGTGTTAGGTGAAAACTCACTCAAGTTACCTCCGGACTCCGGAGCTGCATATAAGTATATTTATTAGGCAAACAACAATTGCAATCGGGCTCACTCCCAGCACAAGGCTGAAAGTGAAGCCCTGATAAACACATTGCACAAGGTTTATATAGACAGAAGTTTAGTTTTCAGCAGGGATAACCACGTGGTGGATCTCTGACGTCCGAGGCTCCCTATATTGTAAGGATGGCAGTGTTACACAAGGTCGGAAGAAGCTTATCACCTCTGGTCTAAACATGCTCTTGTACATATGCAGACTAAGTGGCACCTAATAATCTAAGTTACACACACGCAGAAACACAGAAAAGCCATATTCCTGCATACATAAGCACATGATTCATACAAGGTATATATTAATACAAGGCACTTGATTAATATATTCTGAAGTCATTAACAGTGTTTCGAAAAATTATCTCCATCAGTCCCTCCTTTTATCCGTTTCAATGGATAATTCAAAATCACAAAATATGTTTCTTAATTCCTCAATTATCAATTTTAATGGATAACCTCAAAATCATCACTCTGAGCTTCATCACATGGATTTTCGGAACAGAGATCATTACTGAGCATCACTCCATATCATCATAAGTCAATCATTTAAAATATCATCATATTTCTCACACCACTTTGCATTTGTAGGCCAACATAGTGGGCGTTGACTGCGTGTGTGTCATTAGCTCGCCTAGACTTCAGATAACATTCAAACAAGGCCTCTTTGCTGTGTCCTTGAAGGCCCTGTTCCCCATCAGGCATTCTGCAGAACACATTGGCTGTTGAATATTACTGGGCAGGAAAATGTAAACGGTCTCTTTGTGGAAAGTGTGTTTGGACAGTCTAGTTTTCCACCACGGATGATCTTTAGGTAGGCCCCATCGCGGACATTTGACCAAGACCGGTGCCTGTTGTGATCAATATGCTAATAGTCCCAAAATGTAGAGCAGTACAGTTATTATCAAAAGTTCCACACATTGTTTAATTTTTCCCTTGTAACTCCCCATGACTTCACAGAGATAGGACCGCCCCACCCTCCCAGTATCCACTAGGCTCTTCTACCCCACTGGACAGTGTTGTTTGCTTCACCAGGTTTGAGACGAAAAATTGCCTAAGGCAAAGAATCCCCTTTGTAGCTGGACTTCTGTCACAGTGGGCCGGCCTTGGAAAACTGTAGAGGAAGACAGCTCCTATCCTCTGTCTCTTTCTAAGGAAGGCTTACTCGTTTACAATGTGTTAGATGTATCCAGGTGGCTCTCTCCGCTATCTTGACTGTGGTAGATGTTGACAGTAGCACTTGGTATGATCTATCCCACTTGGGCGAGTGGCAGTGTTTTCTTTTGAGGCTGGTGATTAGGACCCAATCTCCTGGCCCAACCTTGGTTTCAGCCTCACAGGTTCCTGTGAAGCAGAGAATTCTGAGAGCATTTTGCTAATTCACATTTTTGCCATATTCTGCAAATGTATATTCAATCTCTTTAGCTTTCGGCAAATGGTTTGAAAGCTTAGGCAGTGTAGGTTCTTCCATACATCATTTCAAACAGTGATAACAACATGCATGCTTAATTTCACTAATTTTACTCTTGGATTCTCAATTTGCTTAGTTGGATTAATAATGAATGTCATCTAATAATGAATCTTTCTCATAAAATATAAATAAGAAGTAAAAATATGTGCTTACTATTCCCACTTATTGAGGCATGTTTTCACCATAGCTCAATATTGCAGCATATCTTTTAGTATTGTGAGATCTAATTCTTCAATTGTGTATGTTTCAGATGGTTGTTGCAGTGCGGCCTGGTTAGTGGCCTTGTCTGCTTTGTGGTTTCCCAATGAAACCGTTTTTTTTTGCATGGGTGTGCGCAATCAGGGCAATTAGTTCCGCTTCTTGTGCAGAATAGTGTGGAAGTAGTGGCTGTGCGTTCAAGTTTTATTTGCTTGAACCATCAAC
>NC_045171.1:22041570-22044070 GCF_900700415.2 Clupea harengus | reverse complement strand
GTGTAGCTAAAACGGAATACTTAATAGTTTTAGGCACAATATTAAGTGACTAACAAGTAGCTGATGGCTTTCGAACGACTCTTGAGACTGACCAAAAAGTGCCCGGGTTACGTAGTGTCCGGGTTACGTAATGCTAAGCGTTGGTATAGCAACTGTCACTCAAGAGTCGTTCGAAAGCCAATATTACATCACCCGGGCTCTTTTTGGCACCCGGTCACTTTTTGCCATGACAGCTCCACCAGTTTAGTATGTGTGTGTGTGTGTGTATGTGTATGGGGCGGCTCTAGTTTGTGTGTGTGTATGTGTGAATGTGTATGGGGCGGCTCCACCAGTCTAGTTTGACTTTCACTAATGTTGCGACTTAAGGAATCTGTCCTTGGGAGAGGTCTGTACTCTCCAAGTGCTCTTCTGGTTTCTTTTTTAATTTGTTGCAAACTGTTGTTGTTTTTGTGTGTGTGTGTGTATGTGTGTGTGTGTGTGTGTGTGTGTATGTGTGTGCATGTGTGTGTGAGTGTGTACGTGTGTGTTTGTGCATGTGTGTGTGCGTGTGTGTGTACGTGTGTGTGTGTGTACGTGTGTGTACGTGTGTGTGTGTGTGTGTGTGTGTGTGTGTGTGTGTGAGTGTGTACGTGTGTGTACGCGTGTGTGTGCGCGTGTGTGTGTACGTGTGTGTGTGTACGTGTGTGTGTGTGTGTGTGTGTGAGTGTGTGTGTGTGTGAGTGCGTGTGTGTGTGTGTGTGTTGCCAGGCTGGAGCGGTTGTGGCAGGAGGAGGTGTCTCGTGTGGGACTGGAGAGGGCGTCTCTGGTGAAGGTGGTGATGAGATTCCAGAGGACCCGCCTCATCCTCAGTGTCTTCGCCTCCATCCTCCTGACGGGGGCGCTGTTCGTGGGGCCGGTGCGTCTCTTACCCCCTCAGCAGGACCTTCACATGATCTCTCGAAGGGTTCTGTCTTTGTCTCTGACGTTGCCGTAGTAACACCTCACGTGCGCTCTCCTCTCCCCACAGGCTGTGCTGGTGCATGAGATCCTGAGCTACGTGGAGACTCCGGGCCGGTTCTCTCTGGGCTACGGTCTGGGGATGTGCTTCCTCCTCTTCGGCTCCGAGTTCTGTAAAGCCTTCCTCATCTCGCTCCTCTGGGCCATCAACCTGCGCACCGCCACGCGCGTCAAAGGAGCCTTCTCCATGCTCGCCTTCAGGAAGGTCATTGACATGCGCGTCATCACCAGTGTGTCTGTGGGACAGGTGAGACACACACACACGCGCACACACACACACACACACACACACAGACACACACAGACACACAGACACACAGACACACCTGCTCACACACACAGACACACAGACACACCTGCTCACACACAGACTCACAGGCACACAGGCACACATGCACACACACAGACACACATGCACACACACGCTCACACACAGATACACAGACACACATGCACTCACACACACAGACACACAGACACACATGCACACGCACACACACAAACACACACACACACACACACAGACACACGCACACATGCAAGCACACACGCACACACGCACGCACGCACACATTCACACACACACAAACACACCTGCTGAGCTGTTGTGTGTTGTCCTGTAGATCATTAATGTGTTGACGGCGGATGGCTACCGGATGTTTGAGGCGGTGGTGTTTGGTTCCTTTCTGTTCTGCGTGCCTGTGCTGCTGCTACTCTGCATCTTCTACGCCTGCTACATCCTCGGGTACACTGCCCTCATCGGAGTCTCCGTCTACCTGGTCTTCATCCCCCTACAGGTACACACACACACACACACACACACACACACACACACGCCTGCTACATCCTCGGGTACACCGCCCTCATCGGAGTCTCCGTCTATCTGGTCTTCATCCCCCTACAGGTACACACACACACACACACACACACACAGTCGGTGACGGTATCAGCAGCTACAACAACAGTAATAATGTCTTCATATTAGAAGTGATGATTCTCTAAAACAAATCAACTTTTAGGTCTGTTTGTTTGTGTGTGTGTCTGTGTGTGTGTGTTTGGGTGTGTGTGTTTGTGTTTTTGTGTTTGTTTTTGTGTCTGTGTGTGTGCATCTGTGCAGAATGTTTTGTTGATTATGCTCTGAGAGTGGGTGTGGGTGTTTGTGTGTGTGTGTGTGTTGAATGATGAACTGTAAGTCATGTCTTGACTGTGGGGATGTGTTATGTGTGTGTGTGTGTGTGTGTGTGTGTGTGTGTGTGTGTGTGTGTGTAGAAAGCTGACCTGTTGATGATGTGCTGTGTTGGGCTGTAGTTGGTCGTTGCCAGGGTGATAAGCATCTTCCGGAGGCAGGCTGTGGTGATAACGGATAGCCGAGTCCGCACCATGAACGAGGTGCTCACCTGCATCAGACTCATCAAGATGTACGCCTGGGAGGAGTCCTTTGAGAAGAAGATCACAGGTACGGACCAGGTCCACTCACAGGAACCATATCACATCACAGGAACCA
>NC_045171.1:22016570-22019070 GCF_900700415.2 Clupea harengus | reverse complement strand
CTGAAAAAGCCAAGTTGAAAAAAAAGGCATTGGAGGAGGAGGATGCTGCCAAATGTGCCAAGCTTACCGATTTATTTTCAAGAGGACAAACACAAGTGGCAACTGGTAAAGAGAGACATAGGCCTAATGATTAGCAACGTAACTATTCGGC
Organism: Clupea harengus; assembly: GCF_900700415.2. NCBI lineage: Eukaryota > Metazoa > Chordata > Actinopteri > Clupeiformes > Clupeidae > Clupea > Clupea harengus. Next base: position 22,018,919 of record NC_045171.1, on the reverse strand, counting down.
TAACGTTGTAGCGTTGGTTAATATCGTTGTAGCGTTGTCAACCTATTCGCAAGCAAAATATTACCAGAGATGGAGCTTGAAAGCAGGACCTGTTCCATTTGTGTCCATTTAATACACTCACAGTACAACCTCCTCACAGATGCTTATCATGTCATGAAGAATAGGCTACGAAGCTCATTGAGTCAGGACAACTTGGAGGCTTTCATGTTAATGTGCACAGAGAAGGAAATCCTCATGTCTATAAGCAACGACACAGTTATAGATGAAGTGGCTGAAACCAGTGCACTGCAGGCGGTTACTGATGCTGTTGGTGCTATTCGCAATGTAACTGTATACTGTACTGTGAGTTGAACTGTAAGCATTAGTTCAATATGCCTCTTTGTTGAAGAGTGGGATACGTTTCAAATGCTTTATTTATTTATTTCTGCTTTTGTTAATTTATCAACCTATCCTTGTGGAATAGTGGAATATTTTTTGTTAACTTCTCAGCTTAAGTGGATTATTATTTAACCTTTACATTATTTGTTGAACTATGGTATTAATAAAAAAAAAAAACTACAGGATAGTAAGAGCTGAATTGTTGCTTCATTTATCCAATTTCCACTACCATGGAAAAAGTGGGCCGGTCTTGGGCCTGAAATTCCCGGGCTAAAAAGTGGCCCCACTCCGGCCCTGTGTGCACGTGTATGTGTATGTGTATGTGTATGTGTATGTGTATGTGTATGTGTATGTGTAGGTTTATGTGTATGTGTATGTGTATGTGTATGCCTGTGTGTGTGTGTGTGTGTCTGTGTGTGTGTGTGTATATATGCATGTATGAGTGTGTGTGTGTGTGTGTGTGTGTGTGTGTGTGTGTGTGTGAGTGTGTGATCAGCGTTGTCTCTCTCTGTGTATAATGTCTGTGTGTTACCTGTGATACCTCTCTCTCTCTCTGTGTGTGTGTGTGTGTGTGTGTGTGTGTGTGATCAGTGATGTCTCTCTCTCTGTATAATGTCTGTGTGTTTGTGTGTTACCTGTGATACCTCTGTCTCATACTTCAGTGTGTGTGTGTGTGTGTGTGTGTGTCGCTGATCTGAGCAGGAGTCTAAAGAGATATGCACACACAGTCCAGTAAGGTTTTAGTTTTTCCAACCAGCAATACCAAGAAGGGACAGTAGATGGCAATGGCACTCTATCTGACTACAATAAACATGATTTCATCACCAGTAACAGAATAAAATCTCCATTGCGAACCCACATGAAGATGGAACTGTCTCTTCTTCCATCAGAAGACGACATCTAGACATCTTTGCAAACTGTTTGTGCATTGCGCTGAAACCATCTTCATGACCATCTTTATGTCTTTATGAACACCTGTCCACTGGTTAAGTCCGCATGAAGAGCTGTCCACTGGTTAAGTCTCATTGAAGACCTGTCCACTGGTTAAGACTCATTGAAGATCTGTCCACTGGTTAAGACTCATTGAAGATCTGTCCACTGGTTAAGACTCATCGAACACCTGTCCACTGGTTGAGTCTCATTGAACACCTGTCCACTGGTTAAGTCTCATTGAAGAGCTGTCCACTGGTTAAGTCTCATTGAAGAGCTGTCCACTGGTTAAGTCTCATTAAAGATCTGTCCACTGGTTAAGTCCGCATGAAGACCTTTCCACTGGTTGAGTCTCATTAAAGATCTGTACACTGGTTAAGTCTCATTGAAGAGCTGTACACAGCTGCTATAATTAGCATTTCCTGGTGCTAGCTGTATCTGTACACAGCTGCTGTAATTAGCATTACCTGTTGCTAGCTGTATCTGTACATAGTGGGTGCGGTTATTAGCATTACCTGGTGCTAGCTGTATCTGTACACAGTGGCTGCTGAAATTAGCATTACCTGGTGCTAGCTGTATCTGGATAACAGTGGCTGCTGTAATTCGCATAAACTGGACCTACTGTGTTCAGTACTCTGCTTGAAGAAACAGGCGAGGCAGTAGTGATGGACTCCTGTTTACCATATCTCTCTCTCACACACACAAACACACATACACACTCCTGTTTACCGTCTCTCACACACACACACACTCCTGTTTACCGTATCACACACACATACAAAGTATGCTGCTCACATCTCTGCACACGTATGTTCAGACGCTGATAGTTACATGTATGTTCAGACGCTGATAGTTACATGTATGTTCAGACGCTTATAGTTACATGTATGTTCAGGCGCTGATAGTTACATGTATGTTCAGGCGCTGATAGTTACATGTATGTTCAGACGCTTATAGTTACATGTATGTTCAGGCGCTGATAGTTACTTCTCCACACGGTTCCATTCATGATGAAGTGTGTGTGTGTGTTTGTGTTTGTGT
>NC_045171.1:22006637-22008570 GCF_900700415.2 Clupea harengus | reverse complement strand
GATCTGTCCACTGGTTAAGTCTCATTGAAGACCTGTCCACTGGTTAAGACTCATTGAAGATCTGTCCACTGGTTAAGACTCATTGAAGATCTGTCCACTGGTCAAGTCTCATTGAAGACCTGTCCACTGGTTAAGACTCATTGAACACCTGTCCACTGGTTGAGTCTCATTGAACACCTGTCCACTGGTTAAGTCTCATTGAAGAGCTGTCCACTGGTTAAGTCTCATTGAAGAGCTGTCCACTGGTTAAGTCTCATTAAAGATCTGTCCACTGGTTAAGTCCGCATGAAGACCTTTCCACTGGTTGAGTCTCATTAAAGATCTGTACACTGGTTAAGTCTCATTGAAGAGCTGTACACAGCTGCTATAATTAGCATTTCCTGGTGCTAGCTGTATCTGTACACAGCTGCTGTAATTAGCATTACCTGTTGCTAGCTGTATCTGTACATAGTGGGTGCGGTTATTAGCATTACCTGGTGCTAGCTGTATCTGTACACAGTGGCTGCTGAAATTAGCATTACCTGGTGCTAGCTGTATCTGGATAACAGTGGCTGCTGTAATTCGCATAAACTGGACCTACTGTGTTCAGTACTCTGCTTGAAGAAACAGGCGAGGCAGTAGTGATGGACTCCTGTTTACCATATCTCTCTCTCACACACACACACACACACACAAACACACATACACACTCCTGTTTACCGTCTCTCACACACACACACACTCCTGTTTACCGTATCACACACACATACAAAGTATGCTGCTCACATCTCTGCACACGTATGTTCAGACGCTGATAGTTACATGTATGTTCAGACGCTGATAGTTACATGTATGTTCAGACGCTTATAGTTACATGTATGTTCAGGCGCTGATAGTTACATGTATGTTCAGACGCTTATAGTTACATGTATGTTCAGGCGCTGATAGTTACTTCTCCACACGGTTCCATTCATGATGAAGTGTGTGTGTGTGTTTGTGTTTGTGTGAGAACTGTATCACCACAGGAAAACAAAACACAAGCTGTGCAAAACACTCCATCTTAGCTTTCTGTGTACAGTGACTCATGGAAAACATCTTTGGAAGCTATTCTCATGCAGAGACAGACTTAACCAGTGGACAGGTAGCAGACTAAACCAGTGAAGCGATCTACAACCAGACTAAACCAGTGAAGCGATCTACAACCAGACTAAACCAGTGAAGCGGTCTACAACCAGACTAAACCAGTGAAGCGGTCTACAACCAGACTAAACCAGTGGACAGGTCTCCAACCAATGTAGTGCAGGGGTGAAGTGTGTTCTTGGGAGTGCGTGTATTATTCTTGGCCCAGACATGCTGTGCCCCAAGCCTTTGGAACAAAGCGTCTCCCCACGGCCTAGAGTTTAATTAAAGATGAAGAGAAAGAGAGAGAGAGAGAGAGAGAGAGAAAGAGAAGGAGAGACAGAGAGAAAGAGAGAGAGAGAGGGAGAGAGAGAAAGAGAAGGAGAGACAGAGAGAAAGAGAGAGAGAGAGGGAGAGAGAGAAAGAGAAGGAGAGACAGAGAGAAAGAAAGAGGCCAGATGAAGAGGGGGATGTACTACAGCTACTGAGGGAGAGAAAGACAGACAAGACTAGAGAACAGGAGGAAGACAAAATGAGAAAGGAGTGGAGGAAAGGAGGATGAGGAGAGAGAGAATAAATGAAGGGTGATTCGATCTGTGTGTCAGCAGTGTGATTGAGTTTGCTCTGTGTGTGTGTGTTTTAGTTTGAGCAGTTATTTGAGAGTGTACTGTAGCCTATGTGACCTTTGTGTTCTATTAAAAGAGTAGCCTGCAAAGAATCAATATAACAGCGCATGAGATTCATCCTTCTTCTGATCACGATGAGCAGAAATGAGATTCATCCTTCTCCTGATCACGATGAGCAGAAATGAGATTCATCCTTCTCCTGATCACGA
>NC_045171.1:21996637-21999137 GCF_900700415.2 Clupea harengus | reverse complement strand
CCCCTACACACCCCCTACACACACCCACTACACACCCCCCACACACACACCCTACACACCCACTACACACCCCCCACACACACACCCTACACACCCCCTACACACACACTACACACACCCTACACACACCATCACTACACACCCTATAAACCCCCTACACACACCCTACACACACCCACTACACACCCCCCACACACACACCCTACACACCCACTACACACCCCCCACACACACACCCTACACACCCACTACACACACCTGATGGAAATTGATATTACCATTCATTTATATACTTACCATCGCATTGAAAGTATGTTCTCCTGTGTGTGTGTGTGTGTGTGTGTGTGTGCCCCATGTGTATTGACAGTCTGGGCACACCCTTGGGAAGCCACAACCATGGCCTATGCTAAGTAGGCCTCATGAATGTCTGCTCTTGACACCCTAGCAGACATCCTGCCTGCCCTAGGTGGGGGGATACACATCATCTGTCCACCATCTTGCCTTTGTGTGTGTGTTCCGGAACCTTCCCCTCCCCTCCCACTCACATGCCCCCTTCCCAACCTTGACCTGTAAAAACATCCCCAATGTTGACCCTTGACCCCACTGTAACCTCCCATGATTGACTAGTATTTAACCTGTAACACTGTGATGCCCATTAGTCTTTTGCCTGCCTCTACTTGATGTTGGAATTGACTCCCTGCAGGAGTACCTTGAAATACACCTCCAGAAATCTTTGATTCACCTCGTGGTCTTTTGTCTAAAGTTTGTCGGCTCTACAGCGGTTCTGTCACACCCTACACACACACTACACACACCCTACACACACACCCTACACACACACTACACACACCCTACACACCCACTACACACACACCCTACACACACACTACACACACCCTACACACACACTACACACACCCTACACACACCCACTACACACACACCCTACACACACCCTACACACACACTACACACACCCTACACACACACCCTACACACACACTACACACACACCCTACACACACCCTACACACACCCTACACACACCCTACACACACACCCTACACACACCCTACACACACACCCTACACACACACTACACACACACTACACACACCCTACACACACACTACACACACCCTACACACACCCACTACACACACACCCTACACACACCCTACACACACACTACACACACCCTACACACACACCCTACACACACACTACACACACACCCTACACACCCACTACACACCCTACACACCCACTACACACACACTACACACACACCCTACACACACCCTACACACACACCCTACACACACACCCTACACACACACTACACACACACCCTACACACCCACTACACACCCTACACACCCACTACACACACACTACACACACACCCTACACACACACTACACACACACCCTACACACACACCCTACACACACCCTACACACACACCCTACACACACACCCACTACACACCCTACACACACACCCTACACACACCCACTACACACACCCTACACACCCACTACACACACCCTACACACACTCTACACACACCCTACACACACCCTACACACCCACTACACACACTCTACACACACCCTACACACCCCCTACACACCCCACACACACCCACTACACACACCCTACACACCCACTACACACACCCCACACACACACCCTACACACACCCACTACACACACCCAACACACACCCTACACACACACCCTACACACACACCCACTACACACACCCACTACACACACCCACTACACACACACTCTACACACCACTACACACCACTACACACCCACTACACACACACCCTACACACCACTACACAACCCCTGCACACACCCACTACACACCGACTACACACACCCTACACACACCCTACACACACCCTACACACACACCCTACACACACACCCTAAACACCCCCTACACACACACTACACACACACTACACACACACCCTACACACTCCGGATTCAGCGGTGCAGATCTGAACCACAAGCATCTCCATCTCTAGCCATATATACTGTAAGTTATATATATATATATACATTTATATAAAAGTATGTGGATAAGTATAAGTATACAGTATATGTAAGTTACCTAGGCTCTTAATGTGTGTGTGTGTGTGTGTGTCTATCGGACATTCATTACACACACAAACACACTCACATGTATGTACTAAGCTTCTAATCCAAACAGGTCTGGCAACATTTTGTTGTTCTGTTCTGATAATCAGGTTTCTCTGACCCGCTGTCTGAGATGGTTCTCAGTGGCCTGCCCCCATCCCACACTATGATTGGTTTCGGTCACTCACCCCTCACCCCTCACCCATCAGGTTGCTTCCTGACCCCAGGTGTCTGAGCAATACCATCGTAGGGACCTTTCCTGTGTTACCATGATGAGATTATGGGAGATGAGGCTGGCCAACCTGGATCATGACTCTCATGTTCATTCACAGGATATACT
>NC_045171.1:21991637-21994137 GCF_900700415.2 Clupea harengus | reverse complement strand
GCCTAGCACTACCAGAGCAGGGGAGTCCCTCTCTACCTTCAAGAAGCTTTTGAAGACCCAACTCTTCAGAGAGCACCTCCCTTCCTAACTGGCACCTTGACTAGTGCTTAACTTCAGTGTTGTATAGTAACGAAGTTGAAATACTTCGTTACTGTACTTAACTCGTTTTTTTGGATATCTGTACTTTACTTTACTACTTATATTTCTGTTTACTTTTACTTTTACTTCGCTACATTTTGCAAAGAACACTGATACTTTTACTCCGATACATTTCCCCTGAAACCTTCGTTACTCGTTACAAAATCAAATCATCTTTAGAAAAATAATAAACCATGAGAGTGACGAGACCAACGTCGGGGACTGTGGTAGAACACAGACTGCAAGCAGGTTTGGCGAATCAGTGGTCCTAGCGCACGTTAATGCGCTATTGACCGTTCGCAAAAGCCCCGTCCTCTTAGTTACTGTTGCTTCGTCTTTTGAACTCGTTCATGCACTATACTGTCTGTCAGTGTCAGTGATTCTTTTTTGGAGTAATATCTCCGCGATATCCTCCAGATCAAGGCGAAATGGACTGCAATATGCAGTGGAAGGATATATCCAAAACATTAAGATCAACAACGAAGGGGACACAACAATAATCGAAGCAAAAGCACACAGACCTCTTCATTAAATGCCACCAGCACAACCTTGTAGACTATTCATGTTCTTTCACCGCTGGGTAAGATCTGTACTGTACTGTACAGCTAATAATCTACAAAGATAATTTATTCTTATTCTGTATTCCATCTCTGGCGAGGTATCTAGCTAGCTAGCTAGGATGGTGTCAATCTACAGTACAGTAACGTAGCAGTGTGGAGCAAAATAGCTGCTTGTAACATTATTGTTCAAGGGATGTGTGTGCATGTTGCTGAAAGTATTTCACAGTCACTGTACCGATAACTTGCTTGTAAAACTGATGACCCTGATGTAATGCTATGGCTTTGTATCAGATCGCCAGGTTATTGCTCTCAGGTTGTGCCTTATTGAGATTAACATTTAAAAAATTCATAATGGCTTTTTGGGACGTTTTGTTTGAAGATGAACAAAACATTTTTCAGTTTCAAGTAATGTTGTTACTTTCAGTGCTGCTTTAGTATTGCCTATTGTGTTAAAATTGTGTTCAAATAAGGCCCAGTTTATAAGTATGCTCATTCTAGTCGGAATAAACTTCATAATTCTCAAAATTCTGACTCTGCTTTTTTATTAACAGCATTTACTTGTACTTTTACTTTCAATACTAGTACATTTAATATCAGAAAATTACTTTTGATACTTAAGTACAGTAAAGATCAGATACTTAAAGACTTTTACTCAAGTAGTATTCTAAAAGGTTACTTTTACTTTTACTTGAGTCATTTTCCAGTAAGGTATCTTTACTTTTACTCAAGTATGGCTTTTGGGTACTTTATACACCACTGCTTAACTTGCACTTCAGCAGTTACATTCCTGCACTTCTTTTTTCTTTCTATGTCGTTTTTCTATTTCTTATATAAAGTAGTATTTATTGTTATTAGGGCTGTCAATAGATTAAAAAAAATGTACTAATTAATCGCACATTTTGAAATTAATTCAAATTTAAAAAAAAAATTTAAACACAATGGCCCTCATTCTCGAACATTTTCTGAAGTTTCTTCTGAAATGTTTCTTACGGGCTTCGGAAAAACAACGTAAGCAAAAGACATCCGCCAAATTCATGCACGCTTGAAAATGCGGTCCTACGCAGCAGAAGTTTTCTGGGCTGTGCTCCCCCGGAAGAGTTTTCTTAAATTGAAAGCGCGTTCTCGTGCTCCTGAATTTGCATACATACACGCCCTGCCAGCTCCTTATAAGGGCACGCAACCGTAGTGACGTGTGCAGTCGGAATCGACCGAATCTACACGAAAGCAACTCGTAAACGAGTCATGTCAAAGCGGTTTCGTGTACATTACATTTAGTCATTTAGCAGACACTTTTGTCCAAAGCGACGTACAAGGGATAGAACAGTCAAGCTACGAGCAATAGAGACCTAGTGTAACAATAAATACTACTTTACATAAGAAATAGAAAAACGAAATAGGAAATAAAAACGAAGTGCAGGAATGTAACTGCTATAAGTGCAAGTTAAGCACTAGTCGAAGTGCCAGTTAGGAAGGGAGGTGCTCTCTGAAGAGTTGGGTCTTCAAAAGCTTCTTAAAGGTAGAGAGGGACGCGCCTGCTCTGGTAGTGCTAGGCAGTTTGTTCCACCAACGTGGAACTACTTGAAAATTCTGGATTGCCGTACTTGCACAGACGGCAGTGCCAAACGACGCTCACTAGACGAGCGCAGCATTCCGGTGTAGTCCTTTTATTTATTTTATGACATCACGGTGCCTTGTAGAATCATGACTATAGGCCTACATGTGAAACGTAATTGTTAATGATACTTTATTCTGAGGATCTGTAGAGTTGATGTGAACGCAATCACCAACGATTTCTCACAAAT
>NC_045171.1:21959137-21976637 GCF_900700415.2 Clupea harengus | reverse complement strand
ACACACACACACACACACTCACACTCTCTCCCCCCTCTGTCTCACACATATTTACACACACATATGCAGAAACACAGACACACACACATGCACACACCCACACATATACACTCACACACACACACTAACACACAAATTTTTTCACACACACACACTAACACACATATGCTTTCACACACACACACACACACACACACACACACACCCTCAGTACATCTTCAGTCCATATATCCTGTAGCCTTCATGCATTACATGTGAGTTTCTGTTTTCTTTAGGGAAGACCAAAGCAGAGGAGCTCCACTGAGACACACACACACACACACACACACACACACATTCACACACACTCCACTGAGACTTGATCACTGGGAGAGATCGCACAAGGTCAGAGCAGATTAGCCCATCTCCAACACACACACCAACTTCAGTTACACACACACCTGTAACCCCCCCCCCCCCTTATCTTTCTCTCTCTCTCTCACACACACACACACACACACACACACACTTTTCCCTCTGACGTGTTGAGGGAAAATCACACACATTTAAACACACACACACACCCTGATCTCCTGAATCCCCTCTTCTCAGCAGTCATGAAACCCTGAGATGATAGCCCTCACTGGCCAGCTGTGTCTCATAGTGATGGAGATCATTTCAGAGCACTGTTAATGACTTAAGAATATATGAATCAAGTGCCTTGTATTAATATATTCCTTGTATGAATCATGTGCTTATGAAAGCAGGAACATGGCTTTTCTGTGTGCGTGTGTAACTTAGATTATTAGGTGCCACTTAGTCTGCATATGTTCAAGAGCATGTTTAGACCAGAGGTGATAAGAAGGGTCGAACTGTGCTTCTTCCGAACTTCCATCCTTGCCTCAGACGTCAGAGATCCACCACGTGGTTATCCCTGCTGAACGCTCAACTTCTGTCTATATAAACCTTGTGGGATGTGTTTATCAGGGCTTCACTTTCAGCCTTGTGCTGGGAGTGAGCCCGATTGCAATTGTTGTTTGTCTAATAAATATACTTATATGCAGCTCCGGAGTCCTGAGGTAACTAGGCTGAATTTTCACCTAACATATTTGGGGGCTCGTGACCGGGATTCCAACAACCTCATCGACTCTCCACGCTGGCCTAATCATCAGGACCTAAACCGTACGGAGGAGTACAAGACTCCGTTTTTCTAAAGACCTCCAACTTGAATTGGAAGGAGGCCAGGGCCTGCCAGCGAGGAGAGCCGAGAGTGAAGGAATTGAATTAGACTATAGGTGGTGGACTCTGAGCTGTGAGTATATTGTTTGTTTGTTGTGCGTGCACGCTAGTATAGTTTATGTGGAGTTAAAGCAGCGTCGGAAATACACGAGGGCAAAGGGCAAAACTGCCCCTAAGAAATATAATTTTGCCCCTGATATCACTAGGAGAGGGGCAAAAAATGCCCCTATAATTTCCTCTAATAATAATTTAATGAACTTGTCAAAAACATCGTAGCCTATATGACCCAGTCCAGTTGCCATAAAATGTTTTAGATTTTCGCCTTGACTGATGTTGCGCGTGCGTGAAGAACCAAACGTTCTAACGAAAAATATAAATGGAGCGCTTCTTAATCAGACCTGTGACTGCGAGTGTGAGGAGAAATGAGGATCAGCAAACACAGTCTCCGTCACCATCTCAGGTTCCAAAAGATAACATTTTCATTCGAAAAATGGAAGCTATATTGGCTTGGGGTGGAGGATGACGACGACGAGAAAAATACACACATTTTTTTCCATGCATGTCGGATTTGTGGACAACGAGTTGCCAATCGTTGTCAATCCAGCACAGGCACACTGACTTCATCAAGGGGAGCGAAAACATAAAGAAATACATGGCCTTTTGTCACCAGGCGCCAAGCAACACGCCATCGCCTACGGTGAATGATAACTAGTAATAATATTTTTTTTAATTATTTAGTTCGGTTTAGCTAGTTAAACATTAGCTAGTTAAACGTTAGTTAGCTAACATTAGCTAGCTCTGATAGTGCGTTAGCTACAAAGGCTTGCTTGCAAGCTAGCTAACTAGTCCTATCTGTATTTCCTGTACTATGGTAGGTACATGATTAAAGGTAAGAAAAAAATCAATAAATATAATAAGTTAGCAGCAGGTGGCTCAGTGGTTAGCACTGTCGCCTCACAGCAAGAAGGCCCTGGGTTCGAATCCTGGTCGTTCCAGGTCGTTCCAGGCCATTTCTGTGTGGAGTTTGCATGTTCTCCCCGTGCCTGCGTGGGTTTACTCCGGGTACTCCGGTTTCCCCCACCATCATAAAGACATGCATTGCATCGTATGAATATGAATGAATGTTGGTGGTGGTCGGAGGGGCCGTTGGCGCTGATTGGCAGCCACGCTTCTGTCAGTCTGCCCCAGGGCAGCTGTGGCTACTGAGGTAGCTTACCATGACTGTGTATGAATGACTGCTGGACTCTGGACTCTGTAAAGCGACTTCGGGTATATAGAGAAGCGCTATATAAGATTGAATTGATTGATTGATTGATTGATAAAAAAAGAAAGACAAAACTTATAATAGTTGTTTAAATAATGTAATAATAACAATAAATAACCACATAAGAAATAAGAATACAATTGAATATGATTGTCTGATTTATGTTTTCTGTTTGTTTTTTGTTCAAAAAATCTAAGAAAACACTTTGAATTTGTAGAGTACTGCTTAATGGTCTTATTATTGCCTTTTGATGACAATCCCCATATACTCTAAGCCTAAATAAGTATGTTTATTATTTTGAACATAGTTAAATGTTATTTCACAAGTTTCAAAAAGTGCCCCCAATTTTATTTTAAATGCCCCTGGATTTCAGTCAGTGGGGGCAAAAATTGCCCCCTAAAAAATATGTAAATTTCCTACCCTTCCTTCCTAAAGACATAACTTTTGTGGAGCCATTTAAGGCTAAAGTTAGAGAGACTCTGTTGTGTGTTTTATGTGGAGTAAGAGACTAACTTTTGTGGAGTCGTTTAATTGACTAAAGTTAGAGACGCTCCGTTCACAGGAACCTGTGAGGCTGAAACCAAGGTTGGGCCAGGAGATTGGGTCCTAATCAACAGCCTCAAAAGAAAACACTGCCGCTCGCCCAAGTGGGACAGACCATACCAAGTGTTACTGTCAACATCTACCACAGTCAAAATAGCGGAGAGAGTCACCTGGATACATCTAACCATTGTAAACGAGTAAGCCTTCCTTAGAAAGAAACAGAGGATAAGAGCTGTCTTCCTCTACAGTTTTCCAAGGCCGGGCCACTGTGACAGAAGTCCAGCTACAAAGGGGATTCTTTGCGTTAGGCAATTTTTCGTCTCAAACCTGGTGAAGAAAACTACACTGTCCAGTGGGGTAAAAGAGCTTAGTGGAGACTGGGAGGGAGGAGCGGTCCTTTCTCTGTGAAGTCATGGGGAGTTACAAGGGGAAAATTAAACAACGTGTGGAACTTTTGATAATAACTGTACTGCTCTACATTTTGACACTGTTAGCATATTGATCACAATAGGCACCGGTCTTGGTCAAATGTCCGCGATGGGGCCTGTCCAAAGATCATCCGTGATGGGGGAACCAGACTGCCCAAACACACTTTCCACAAAGAGACTGTTTACATTTTCCTGCCCAGTAATATTCAACAGCCGATGTGTTCTGCAGAATGCCTGATGGGGAACAGGGCCTTCAAGGACACAGCAAAGAGGCCTTGTTTGAATGTTATCTGAAGCCTAGGCGAGCTAATGGGCCTCATTTATAAAATGTTGCGTAGAAACCATCCTCCATTTGATCTAAGACATTTTCTGAAATGATCGTAAGTGTGATTCAGAGAAAACGAACGTACGCACAAAAAAACACGTGTACGCCAATCCGTCAGTTATAAATCACAAATGATCGTGGAATGGTGCCAACTGAATCTCCGCCCTCAAAACGCCCCTACTTAATCTAATTAGTAGTGCTGTCAGTTAAACGCGTTATTAACGGCGTTAACTCAAACCCATTTTAACGGCGTCATTTTTTTTTTAGATTAACGTTCTTTTGGCCTCGCAAACTGTGTAGTAGGCTAACTTACGGTTTGAGTGAATGGTGAGCGCGATACGGCGAAATGAATCATAAAAAGCTTCTGAATGGAAAGTTTACTTTTAAAAGTTGTGTTGTGCAAAAGAAGCGCGCTTCACTAATGTCTGAAAATGTCAACAGGCAGCTGGCTGAAAGCAAAGAAGTAGTAGGCTTACCTTTTATTGGTAACCTAACTGTTACGTTCATTGTTTCTGAAATAAGAGGCCTGACTGCTATGTTCCCAGCAAACTTGAAAAAAAGAAAATATTAAGCCATGGTTTAACTGCACCTTGTCCTTGTTTACCTGAAATGTGCACTTTATAATTTTATTTTGTACCGCCCTGTTTGGCAATGTTGGTTTTCAATAAAATAAAACATTTTCATAAAGCAAGCCAATCCACTTTTTCATGTTGATAAGGGCATTCAAATAAAAATGATGGAAAAAATAAATAAATGAAGGGACATTTAGAATAGATAAAAATGTGCGATTAATCGTGATTAATTTTGAGTTAACTATGACATAAATGCGATTATTCGAGATTAAATATTTTAATCGTTTGACACCACTACTAATTAGCATATTCTCAATGCACAAACGGAGGCATGCTCAATGCACAAACTCTCTGTGACAATGGCAAGCAAGAAAGAAACATGTAAAAAGAAGAATTATAGTGAGGCTGAAATCGACGTTCTGCTGATGGAAGGGCAGATGCGGGCCAAAACATTGTTCGAAAGCCTGTCTGGTGGCGTAATGGCAAAAGCAAAGTATGTGGCATGGTCACGTCTCCTGCGGCACGAGCAGCACCAGAAGCCGCATCTGCGGCAGCAGCACCTGCTGCACCAGCATCGGGGCCTCGTCGGCCATCACCAGCTTCCTCTTCTCATTCACAAAGGGACTTGAATGAGTCTGTTGCCGAACTCTGTCTGCTATTGAGGGTTCTTTGAACAAACGTGCCTAAATAAAACATTCTGAAGAAAATGTGAACATGTGTGCATTTAGTCTTATCAACATTATTTACCTGTTGGTATAGTTGGTGAATCAGTTCCCGTCTTCTCAGCGCAGTGATGTGCGTGTTCCAGTCAGCTGGGATTGGAGGGTGGTCATCTTGGTCCATGCGCATTTCGTCTTCTCCTAGCTCTATGCCATGGCTTAGACAGATGTTGTGAAGCACACAACAGGCTAGGATGATCTGGCAAACCTTTTCGGGGTCATATAGCAGTCTCCCTCCCGATGCATCCAATCATCGCCACCTTCCCTTCAGCATGCCTATGCTGCGCTCCACTACCGACCGCGCACGGGCATGTGCTGTATTGAAGTGGGCTTCCTAGGCTGTCTGAGTGTGCGCAATTGGAACCCTGTTTTACGCAGGAAATCCTCTTTCACATTTCGCTGTTCCTGAGCACTGTATGGAAATGTAATACATTTCGGACATAGAGGGATAATACCGCGAAAAATATCGGGCAAATTTCTGCTTAAAGACGACTGGGATATACCCGACTGGTCTCCAATTTCTCGTTGGAACGTTCCTGTAGCCAGGAACCCAAGAATAGACTAAACCTGAACCTGAACGGGTATGGCCTGGTTGCATCAGGTGCGTCTCTGTAGATGAGGGCCCATTTGGGCACAAAGCTCTAACAGAGCCGTTCTTGGCAAGCGGTACCTGCTTATCAGCCATACATCATCGTGCGCGATCACGAAAAACCCTTTCTCTCCTTATTGCGCGGTTGGCAATATCCTCTAACAACGCCAATGCAGCCATATCTCCTACTGAAAACTGTCACTATCAGGATTTGTATAGGCTATAAATTGAGCAAAATGTTTTACACGTGTGGAATTAAAATGAATACCTATAAGACGTGAATTTCATTCATGTATGAATTATTCAAATTGTTTAATTGATTTTATTGAGCGAAACATTCATTTGGCCTTTTACCATTAGCCCTAATGGTGACGGTGGTGGTGACGATGATGATGATGAAACTGGAGAGTTCCAAATTCCTGCAGTACTCCAGTATTGCCACAAAGAAATGTACTTACGCGAACTAGAACAGACGTAGAGATATGTCCTTTTCCACGGCCAAACCGGTTTTTATAAATCTGTACTTTGACGTGGATTTGATCGCACGATCACTCTAAGATCAAATCTGTGCGTAAGTACGTTTTATAAATGAGGCCCATTTGACACACACACAGTTGACACCCACTATGTTGGCCTACAAGTGCAAAGTATACAAATGTGTGATGAGAAATATTATGACATTTTAAACGATTGACTTATGATGATATGGAGTGATGCTCAGTAATGATCTCTGTTCCGAAAATCCATGTGATGAAGCTCAGAGTGATGATTTTGAGGTTATCCATGGAAATTGATAATTGACGAATTAAGAAAGATGATTTGTGATTTTGATTGTGATTTTGAATTATCCATTGACAGGGATAAAAGGAGGGACTGATGGAGATAATTTCCAAGCACTGTTAATGACTATATGAAACAAGTGCCTTGTATTAATATATTCCTTGTATGAATCATGTGCTTATGAAAGCAGCAACATGGCTTTTCTGTGTGCGTGTGTAACTTAGATTATTAGGTGCCACTTAGTCTGCATATGTTCAAGAGCATGTTTAGACCAGAGGTGATAAGAAGGGTCGAACTGTGCTTCTTCCGACCTTGTGCAAAACTTCCATCCTTGCCTCAGACGTCAGAGATCCACCACGTGGTTATCCCTGCTGAACGCTCAACTTCTGTCTATATAAACCTTGTGCGATGTGTTTATCAGGGCTTCACTTTCAGCCTTGTGCGGGGAGTGAGCCCGATTGCAATTGTTGTTTGTCTAATAAATATACTTATATGCAGCTCCGGAGTCCTGAGGTAACTAGGGTGAATTTTCACCTAACACATAGGGACACTCACAAACACACACACACACACACACACACACAACCCAGACCAGGAGTGTGTGCACAGAGATACAGAGTGTGTTTGAGTTTTCACTCTCCCACACACACACACACTCTCACACACATACACAAACACAATACAATATACAAATGCAATTCATACAAATACTTGAAAAAGAAAAATCACTTTTTTGACTGAATGTTGCATTAAAATATTGTCTGTATCACCCATTCGTCACCTTTGCGTAAGGAAAGACCAAGTGGCATCTTCATATCAACATTTGTGTGTGTGTGTGTGTGTGTGTGCTAAGGTAAGACCAAGTGGCATCTTCATATCAACATTTGTGTGTGTGTGTGTGTCTCTGTGTGTGTGTGTGTGCCAAGGTAAGACCAAGTGGCATCTTCATATCAACATTTGTGTGTGTGTGTGTGTGTCTGTGTGTGTGTGCTAAGGTAAGACCAACTGGCATCTTCATATCAACATTTGCTCTGCTGAAACCAACGCTTCATAGTTGCAGTCTTTTAATGAATGCAAGTCAAGGCACACACAAATGTTGATATGAAGATGTCCCTGAGTGTGTGTGTGCCTATTCATCAAGACCCCCCTGAGTATGTAGGCCTATTGGAGCACTCCACCCCCGAGTGTGTGTGCCTATTGGTCAAGACCCCCGAGTGTGTGTGCCTATTGGTCAAGACCCCCGAGTGTGTGTGCCTATTGGAGCCCTCAAGTTTCTCAGGAAACAAGTTGGCTCCCCGATTTGTAAAACTATGCTCTGGTGCGACCCCTAACCTTTACCTGTCGTCAGGTGAGGCTTGCTCATACAGGAAACAGGAAGTCACGCTGAAGAAGACTCTGTCCTTACCTTTTCCTCAGGTAAGGCACGGCCTGTACAGGAAGCAGGAAGTCACGCTGAAGAAGACTCTGTCCTTACCTTTTTCCTCAGGTAAGGCATGGCCTGTACAGGAAGCAGGAAGTCACGCTGAAGAAGACTCTGTCCTTACCTTTTCCTCAGGTAAGGCACGGCCTGTACAGGAAGCAGGAAGTCACGCTGAAGAAGACTCTGTCCTTACCTTTTTCCTCAGGTAAGGCACGGCCCGTACAGGAAACGATTACCCATTGCCACGCAGCGATTTACCAGTCACCAGTTTACTACCTTCCCTTCACCCGACACCTCACATGGGGGCCAGCCATGCAACACGACCTTGGACGGGGTTGTGACCTTGAGTTCTGGCTGGAACAGCAACCCTGATGACGTGACGTTGGCACTGTGAGACTCTGACTCACGACTGAGGAGAGTGGCCACAGGGTTATTAAAGGTCATAAAGTGGGTATGATCCAGATTTATGAGTGTGAGAGTGTGTGTGTGAGGACATTCTCCTAGGTAAATAAGGAATATCAGTAAAGCTGATAGATTGCAGTTTAACTCCGTCAAATAAAAGCATCTGCTATTAATGTAAATAATAAATAACTGTAGATGTACATTATCAATAACTTTAGATCAGAAGCCATTATCGCTAAGACGCACACACACACACACACACACACACACACACACACACACACACACACACACACACACACACACACACACACACACACACACACACACACACACACACACACACACACACACACACACACACACACACACACACAGTTCTCCAGTGTTGGGCTCTGCACCCAGTAACAGAATGAAGAGATGCAAATCTGAGGTTTGTATTCAATTTTAATTTACAATTCACAATAATACCCCCATAAAACTCTTATAAAAAAAGCTAGGAGACCCTAGTCATGATAGAATGCTGCACAGCAACATCAACAGCTCAGCAAGACGTCAATCAAATATCGAACGTCAATCAAATATCAAACGTCAATCAAATACTCATCCAACATTCGCCTGGAAATTAGTCGAGACTTTGTCTGTTTTTTTTTTTTCTTTTCTTTTTTTTTCTCTTTTACATAAAAGTATCTCTGCTTTACAATCGAGCCAAATACCATTTCAGCTGAAGTCGCTCAGGACGCCAGGGTGTGGTCAAGCGTCTGAAACGTCTTCCTGCCCCATGTTTGTAGTGCAACATTCAAGAGGAGCGCCGCCAGCTCCCCCTTGTCATAGAAAACCCCGGGTAGAAAAGCAGAGGAGGTGGGGGGAGGTGTGAGGAGGTGCTGTCAGTCGTGGGGGGGGCACACACACTCGTGGAAACTCTGTGCGCAGACAAGGCCGTGTGGTGAGGCTACGGAGCAGCCTGAGGTCAAGGGTCGATTAGATAGATCAGAACAAAAAAATACACACACCTGCGTGTGTGTGTGTGTGTGTGTGTGTGTGCGTGTGTGTGCGTGTGTGTGAGTGAGCACATTGGTTCTGGTGAGGGCCAGTGCTAATGGGTCTGAGGTCCTGATCATAGCGGAGCTGAAACATACCAGGGGTCAGGGTTCAGGGGTCAAACACCCTGTGCTATGACCTCAAGTCACTGAAACATCTTGAAACCTCTGTCTGGGGTCACACACACACACACCCACAAAGACACAGACACTACAAAAAGCAGAAAAGTCTGTTCCCTGTTCCTCATTCCCAGAACCAGATGAGAACCCAACCTGACAGTACAAAGACAACGCATGATAGAACCCCAGAAAGAACAGAACAGCATAGGACTACAGCCAACAGAACGACAGGGTGAGGAAGAGGAAGGTCATGCAGTGTTGGAGGAGAGCAGTTGGGGGGGGCGTCTGGGGTCCTCACTGGCCCACACCACTGCTGCTGCTCTTGTTGTTGTTGCTATTGTTGTTGTTGTTGTTGTTGTTATTGTTGTTGTGCGGGGGTGCGCCGCAGGCCTCGCTGGCGGCGGCGGCGACGGCGGCGCTGGGGGGGGCGTTGTCGGCCAGGTTGTGGGCGTGCTCCAGGAAGAGGTCTTTGAGCACGCTCAGCTCCTTGCTCAGCAGCTTGATCTTGGCCTCCAGCCGCTCGTTCTCCTCCTTGAGCTCGTTGACGCGCTGCTGCGTGTCCGCCGCCTTCTGCTTGCTCCGCATGCGGCTCTTCTTCACCGCCAGGTTGTTGCGCTCGCGCCGCTGGCGGTACTCGTCGCTCTCCTTGTCCGCCGACGCGCCCTTCTTCATGCGGCTGGGGGGTGCCGCCTTGCCCCCGCCGCCAGAGCTCACAGGCACCAGCTGGGGCACCTAAAACACAACACACACACACACTCACAGGATTAGGAAACCCTCATCAGAGCACACTAACATTCAATTGGCTGCCTAGTGTCCTAAAGTATTAGAGCAAGCCTGGTAGTGCTACGTGCTGAACTCACAGGCATCTGCTGGGGCACCTAACACACTAACAGTAGGGAATCAGGACCCCGTTAGATTGGCTGGAATGCTTGTGTAAGGGGTATAGGCATATAAGGATGTCTGGAGTGTCTGTTTGTTTTTAATGTAAAGTATTGTATAGAGGTGTGTGTGTGTGTGTGTGTGTGTGTGTGTGTGTGTGTGTGTCAGGGTCGATCGTAAGACAAGAACACATTATGGTCATACTTCAGGAGAATGTGTGGGGGTGTGTATAAAGTGTATAGGCACAGTGGGAATGTGTTCAGATGTGTGTGTGTGTGTGTGTGTGTGTGTGTGTGTGTACCTGTTGCAGTCCCCCTCCAGTGGGGAGGGTGGTGCTGGAGAGTGTCTGGCTCTGGATGACGCTGA
Organism: Clupea harengus; assembly: GCF_900700415.2. Classification (NCBI taxonomy): domain Eukaryota; kingdom Metazoa; phylum Chordata; class Actinopteri; order Clupeiformes; family Clupeidae; genus Clupea; species Clupea harengus. Next base: position 21,965,972 of record NC_045171.1, on the reverse strand, counting down.
CGCCGTTCTGGTCTGTCATTGGCTTCTGCTGTGACGGCATGCTCATCTGAATCTGCTCCAACCAACCCTGGCTCTCTCTCGCTCGCTCTCTAGCGCTCTCTGCTGGTGTCAGTGCTGGCGCGCGTCACAGGTTAGAGGGGCAGGGCGTCCAGGTGTGGGAAGCACCACTGCACTAGAGCTGCACACAACCTGCAGAATGGACAGGACACACACACACACAGCATTACAAAACACACATACACCAAAGCGAACAATAATGCTATGACCCTTCAGCGTGACATACTCATCATGTCCACAAGGGGCAGCATCACAGTGCTGAGGGTGGCACTGTGGAATATGATTCACTTAATAACTAATTAACTAACTAATTAACTAAGCCTCCTACAAGCCCCACCTAACACTGCCTAAAACCTCAGGAGACCCAGTCCCTCAGGAGGATCCCCATGGCAACAGGAAGAGGAAAGAGAGTGTGTGTATGTGTGTGTGTGTGTGTGTGTGTGTGCGTGTGTGTGTATGTGTGTGTGCATTTCTGCACGGGGGGGGGGGGGGGGGGGGGGACAGGGAAGGAGGAAACCAGATCAGTGTAAAGCAGTGATACACCCACAGGGATACACAAAGCACAGGGCGTGGGAGTGCAAACACACACACACACACACGCGCACACACCACACACACACACACAGAAGCTGGACCTAAAACAGAGCTGGCCCAGACCAACAGAATCAGCTTCAAAGCTGCACTCTGGTTGCATTCCACCCTGCTACTGCAAGTTACTGATTCAATAACACATGTGCCACTGACTACTGTGTGTGTGTGTGTGTGTGTGTGTGTGTGTGTGTGTGTGTGTGTGTGTGTGTGTCACTGACTACTGGGTGTGTGTGTGAGTGTGAGTGTGAGTGTGTGTGTGTGTGTGTGCCATTGACTACTGGGTTGGTGTTTTATGGTTAGCATGTTATTTGGTTAAGTCCAACCGACTGTCCTCGTTGGTATGACAGGATATATCAAGTTACTGTTCCCACTTTATTGTCTTGCGATGACTGAAATATTTTCATTATTATCATTTCTAAATTATCATTTTAGCGCCACATAATAAGATGCTTTTATGTTCAAGGGCCAGCTGACCTCGTAGCGGCGGTCAGCAACTGGGATGTATGGCTTTATTCGCACAGCACGTATTAAATATGCAGCATAACACCGCCAGTACGGGCTAGCCCAGAGTTGCCACTGATTGCATCATCGCAGCCTGCTCCCCCGCCCGCCCGCCCGCGCCTTTGTGCCTTGCAAGAGGGAAACTCCGGAGTCAGACGCAGCTTCCCAGCAAATCATCACTTTCCAGACGCTGTGTGTTTTTAAACTAACTCACTTCCATCACTAACACTGGCCGACTGAATTCAATCTGAAATGGTTATACACCGAGCTAATTATTCCATGGCACCATCAGCAGACCCAGATCATGTTTATGATACTCTGCTGCTGCTTATCTCCAGACGGGGAATACCGCTAGCTAACGTTAGCTAGCACACCATGCTAACATAAACAGCTACTCCAACTAACTGTAAGATGTCACCAGTTGTCTCTTTGTCCCTTCCACACATCAGAGTATCATCATCACAATGACGTTATTTTTTCGCGATAACACCAACTGTCAGGCTATTTAGAGTTAACGCTGGATTGAAAGTTGGCCGTCTCGCTTTGGTAGACACGGTCCTGTCGTTACTAAGCTAGCTAGCCACTGAGGTTGCGTGATTGCAAAACCCCTAGCGATACCTAGCGAGCTAACATGTTAGCAAGCTATTGGAGACCACAGTCCACGTCAACTAGTACCTTCCATCTCCCTGTCTCACACAATGGGACTAGCATAGACCGATGCTGGTTTGTCAAAGACCCCTCCGATTTTGTAGACAATATTTTCACACATGGTGTGATGACAAATGTATAGAACTAGTTGACATAACAATGAAAAAAATATAGTTAAACCGTATAAAGTTCAGACGTCTTTAGCTCGAAGCTGCTAACTGACTTTTACACTTTTCTGACAGGCAACGTTACATTGGTAAAATCGGATAGAAACTCTCCAACTGAACACAAATTACCTTCAGAATGTTAACGTCTTCTCAATCGTCCATCGATCGGCCAAGGTACACCAAAAATCCAGATCTGTTTATAATAAAAGTAGCTAGCTCGCAGAAGTCTGTTATTGTTTAGCTAGTTCATTGGGAGCCGCTTGAGAAGTATTGCGAAATCGTTTTTCCTTGTAGGGGCATCTACCAACTCAACCAATGAGAGGGCCCTATGCGAAGACATGATGCAATACACAAAGTGATCGACAGTAAGTCTCACCAATTGCAAAGCAATCTTTTAGTTTCGAGTGTTTATGTAAGAAAATATTCTGTCATTGGGACAATCATAGCAACAGTGACTTCATTTTGGCATACAAGAGATAAAACAAGGATGTTCTTTACTAACGACACGTTTTTCAAGTATAACAACATAGTTTACATGAACATCTAAAAACGATAACAGTATAATACAAGCCATATAGACAAGGAGATAGGCCCACATATAAAACATTTCAACGGATTTATTTAGGCTATTAATCTGGTAGTCTAAATGCTTCGATTTTTTGAGAGATGTCATCAGCACCTTGCTAAAAGACTGGATATGGTGAGCTGAAGGCTACACACACTAAATGGACAGGATTATGGAAACACTGTCTTTTCTCCGTATCTCCAAATCGGTGGTGAGTCCAACGGCGTTTTACTCCCAGTGACACAAAAACCCCAGCCGTCAGCAAATTTAGAGAGGTTGGGAGTGTTCTCTCGAAGTGCGCCCTCTGTTCCTCGGGTTGTGCATGACAAGGAAGTTCGCCTCATCCGAGACTGAGGGCGTGAGGTTCCACAACTGTTGACCGAAGGTTCTTTTCAGAGTCACGGCGCTACCGCTGCTCCTTGGCCATTATGAGAGGGAGCCATTCATGCAGCATGTTGTTTTATTGTGAGGACAGTCTGGATTCTCCAGATGTGCCATCATTTGATACGATCTGTCTTGCTCAAGTTTTATATAACTGCCCTCATGAAAATCAGATTAAATAATTGTGATTTTTATTAACTTGGTTTAAAACTTCTACACGTATGTAAAAGATAAATTGATGAAACTGAGGATACCTTTTCATAAACATGTAGCTAGGGGAGAAGGTCTGTAATCTGGAGATATCAGAACCATGATGGTAGGGTCTTCTATGATTTACCCATTTAAAAAATAGTTGTCTATATACATGAAATAACATGCATTATGCAAGAATTCTGACGTTTCATCTCATTTAATACCACATTTCTCGACTTGATCAGATAGATTAGCGCCTAGCATTATTGGCTCCTAGCATCACTGGAAAAGGTGAGTCCTGTTGTGAGTTACCCTTCAAGACTGAAGGCTGAACACATGTGCGAATTGCAGAGGTCGAGATGCAGGGATGTGAACACAGGCCAATACATTAACAAAGATTATAACTTTGCTTATATTTGATGTGTTTTAAAAAAAAAAAAAAAACCTGATCACTCTAATTGCATTGATGCACAAACAAGTGACTCTCATTGCAATGTATACATTCTGCTCTAGGCTACGTCTTCCGACGTGTGTTCTGTGTCCAAGCAGTCTGGACATGAGTAATTGAGCCAAACTAAAGGGTGTGGAGATGGGCGCAGAGATGAAAGCAGTTTATGATTGTGGAGAAATCATTCATGTTATTAAAAAAAAGCAGATTGCTCGACCATACTTCGTTGCATAAACTAGCAGCTCGAAAAGGGCAGTTCCTGCAGTTTACTTTGATATGCGATTCAGGAGGAGGCATCGAGTAGGCCTAGTACTTGGAGATAAATTTAACCGTGAGGTGTGGTTTTGCAGGTTTGCTTAACGCAGGCTGCGTCCAGCGGATTAACACGTTTAGGCGCGCACGAGTCACGACTCCACAGAGGGACACAGGTGCAGACGAACTCCTCAGCCATCTGATGTAGACTCGTTTCCAGGAAATATGAATCATTCCTAAAATCAGACGTATCCAAAATATCGACTCAATGGCTCCACTTGGAATGGTGCATAGTAGGCTATCTGTTGGCGCAGGGCACGGACAAATACATCTGCACTCTGACCACTCCAAGATTACCCCTGTCCAACTTCTCAATTCCACGGAGGGACTTCACCGTCAGCAGAGCCCTTTCACGCCAAAATCAGCAGCATAATTTAATGGTAGGCTAGTCCATGGGTATACAGAGCTCGGCTGAGATCACCCCACCCTTTTCCTCTCCCATGTATAGAACAGGCAGGCGTGAAATAGAAACACGCTCATCGCGCCCTATTCATTTTTATTTTTCTGGAACAATTAATAGTTACAGGCTTACTTGACAGTGCGCGTGCGTTTAATCTGTCCGCGCCCGTTTGACCACAGAGCACGTCTGGCCAGTGCGCGCAGCTCTAACTGAGAGCGTGCATTTCCATCCATCTTTTCATGAGAACGAGTCCGTTACCGCCGCTGACCGACGGTTACGGGCTCGAGTTGTTACTAAAAAAAAGTGATCAAAGATTACTTCTGTAAAAAAAAAAAAAAAAAGAATCTGGTATTGTTTGCCCTTCTGTCGTCTTTTTCAATGCACAGGGAGTTTCTGTGTTGAAGTTTAGACCAATACATTATGTCACCTGCGTTATTTGTGTAAACGGTCAGAAATGGCCAGAAAAAGGATTATGTATGCATATTAACAGGTCATCTAGGCTGCTGTTTGCCTGTCTCTGCCTGATTGTTCGACTTCGGCTATTTAAAACATCACTGGTTAGTTATTAAAAGTAATCACGGCATTAGTGTAGGCCTTATACAGCTCTACAATAAGTAATTTAATAACAACAGACATTGAAAATATTATTCAGATGTGACCAATAGTGTCTGTAATTGAGCTTACTGGCCCAGATGATCGAGACCAAACATCATTCTCAAATAAAAAATGTGGACGAGCATCCTCATTCAGTTGAAAGAGTCCATTGATATCGATGTGTGACTGTTGCGTGGAGAGGGCGAGCGCTAGGACCCTGGGCGCGCAGCTGCGTTCACTGTATAAATAAGCGAGTTAATCAGCAGGCTGTCAGTGTCAGAGCAGGGACCTCCAACCAACACAAGGTGTGCGAGTGGACGCTAAACTTTCACGGCACCACAGGCAGAGTATCCCCGTACACCCTCGGTCAGGCTTCCAGTCACAGTCCGCCCGTGGCGCATCGACCTGTCCCTGCTCCAGCGCTCCTACGGGTCTTCTCCGTGCCTGTTCCTCTAGCCAGCGCGGCTGACTCTGGTACTGCTACAAGCTGGATTCCCGGAGCTCATCACCATGTCTGGCGGGCTATAGATACTCCATGGAGCAGCCGAACCTGTACGAGGTCGCCCCACGACCCCCCCTGCCCAGCCTTGGACAGAACCAGCAAAGCGCCTTCTGCTACAAAGACCAGTCCAGCGCCTCCGCCGGGGACCTCAGCGAGGTGTACGAGAACGAGAACTCCATTGACATAGCTGCCTACATCGACCCTGCAGCTTTTAACGACGAGTTCCTCGCCGACTTATTTCACAACAGCTCCAAACAAGAGAAACTCAAGATGGCAAGCGGAGACTACGACTACCCGCACGGCGTTCAAGGCGCTTCGGGACAGTCGCAACAGGCGTACGGCTGCATGGCATACATGGACGCCAAGCTGGAGCCCATCTACGACAACCCGCCCCCACGCATGAGACCCCTGGCGATTAAACAGGAGCCTCGGGAAGAGGACGACCTCGGCCACGCGATGCCACCTACTTACCACCACTCTCAGCTGCACTCGCAGCATCTGCCTCACCTGCAATACCAAATAGCGCACTGTGCGCAGACTACCATGCACCTTCAGCCGGGCCACCCCACGCCCCCCCCGACCCCTGTCCCGAGCCCGCACCACCAGCAGAGCGGGCTTCCCGGCGGGGGAATGAAGATGATGGGCTCAAGTGACCGGGGGAAGTCCAAGAAAAATGTCGACAAGAGCAGCGTCGAGTACCGCCTGCGGAGGGAGCGGAACAACGTCGCCGTGAGGAAGAGCCGGGACAAGGCGAAAATGCGCAACGTCGAGACGCAACACAAGGTGATAGAGTTGTCGTCGGACAACGATAGACTACGGAAACGGGTGGAGCACCTCAGCCGGGAACTGGAGACTTTACGAGGTATCTTCAGACAGCTGCCCGACGGCTCGTTCGTCAAGTCTATGGGGAACTGTGCCTAGGAGAGGACTTTGGAACTTGTTGGACTAATAGTGGTCGGGCGGTGGGTAACGGACGGCTGGATAAACTCACCGTGGTAGACCTTTAAACCTTTTAAACTCTGTTTAAAAAAGCCAGGCAGCTGTTGGTGTATGTATGTGCCTTTTGTACAAAACGATAAGCTCATCTCCACACTTTTAAACAGTGGACTAATTATTGTGTTGCGTCCTGTGTCAGAATGTGTGCTTGCTCCGCTGAACTGTAAGTGGAGCTGAAGTAGGAGTTCAAGTCGTATCTCAACAGTAGATCTCTACATATGCCTTCCTGCCAAACTGTACCTTCATTGCTGGAGCTGTTGAATTGTGGCGTGCACAAGGCTTCGCCTTTATTGTGTAATACAGAAGGCGGTATGATTTTCTTATGTCAGTAATATCTTGTCATTTTTTTTGTCTGAGTCTGAGTCTGATGGACGAGTTCACAAAAAAACACCGGTCACCAGAAAGCAACAGTCGTTTACTGTGGTAATTGCCCAGTCGTACCAGCAGGTTTTGTATGCACTAAATGTCATCCAAAACGACC
>NC_045171.1:21902100-21907100 GCF_900700415.2 Clupea harengus | reverse complement strand
CAATTTCAAGAAAACAGTAAAGAAAAGTAGGCCTCACAACAATGAAGGGGGTGGACGGGGAGACAAAAGAAAGGACCTCTATAGGACCTAAAAAAAATGTAAGGCCTCTGGAAACAGGCCCTGGGTGTTACAGCTGAAAAGTATAATATAAAAAGAAACCATGCTGCAATTAAACACTTCCCCTGTTCTTTAACCATTGGAGAAACCTCCAATGTCAACACAACACAACAACGCAATTGCTATATTAAGACGTACGGGCAGGGGAGGCTGTGCCTCATCTCAGATTGCGCAATCCCTCACAAACTGGTTTGAGCGCATGCGTAGAACCTTCTTAGTATTGCTGATCTGACATAAAAAAAATCACGGAGGGGAGGCAAACAGTACCTCTGCCTCACCGGTCGGGTTTATGCTTGTTCTGCTGTTTCTTTTCTGCTACACTTATATTTGACCTTGACTGCGAAAATGGAAGATTCTATAGCTAAGCTAAAACATTTCACTTAGCAATTCACTTAGCTATGTCTAACTGGTTTGCAAAGAATCTGTCTACAATTTTCAATGAATTAGCCTACTCTACAGCGATATGCGTGAGGATAATTACTCATGCATCTTCAATTGCTGAAATAATTGACGTTTTATTAGGCCTATTTAGATGGCACTGGGAAGGCTGGCTTGTTACCTGCATCATCGTATTTGCAAGCACGTTATTAATAGAGTTTGTCCCTGTCTTAATGCGATGTTGTCCGAACCAAAACAACGTTTAAAAACATGAATTGATCTTCAGTCTTACTTTGTACTTGAGGCCTTTTGCGGGCATCTGTGGGAGTGGGAGCACTGATGGTCTCTTCAAAAATCGCCTGATATCTATGGCTAATTAATCCATTCCGAACAGGTAGGCAGGCAGGCTAATCCACAACGTGTATGTGTTTACATACTTCCTGGATCCTGATTGGTGTCGCTGCCGCAGCCAAGGCACCGATTGGAGCATAATACAGCGCAGATGAAAATGATGCAGACTATGTTCAACAATTTGAAATGTAGGTGTTTTAAAATGACACCAAATGTATTTCTGATTATTCCAACGGCAGAATACAAGGCCCAGGGAACTTTGAGGTGCGTAAACGCCACTTACAGGTGCGTAAACGATATTTAGAGGTGCGTAAACGCTATTTCCAAAATTCCAGAGGTGCGTAAACGGCGTTTACGTGCGTTTACCCTCCACTACAGCCCTGGATGTATCCAGGTGGCTCTCTCCGCTATTTTGACTGTGGTAGATGTTGACAGTAGCACTTTGTAGGGTCTGTCCCACTTGGGCAAGTGGCAGTGTTTTCTTTTGAGGCTGTTGATTAGGACCCAATCTCCTGGCCCAACCTCGGTTTCAGCCTCACAGGTTCCTGCGGAGCACAGAGAGTTCTGAGAGCATTTTGCTAATTCACATTTTTGCCATATATTCTGCAAATGTATATTCAATCTCTTAGTCTGTTTCAGCAAATGGTTTGAGAGTTTAGGCAGTGTAGATTCTTCCATACATCATTTCAAACAGTGATAACAACATGCATGCTTAATTTCACTAATTTCACTCTTGGATTCTCAAATTGCTTTCAATAGGTCGGTTCATTCTTTTCTACCAGTCCGGCTGACTGGGGGTTGTATGAATAGTGATTGTCTATGGCTAGATAAAATTTCTTTCTTTCGTTGGGATTTAACTCAATAAAATCAATAATGAATGATTAAACATCTTTCTCATGAAATATAAAGTACAAATATATGCTTACTATCCCCACTTATTGAGGCATGTTTTCACCATGGCTCAATATTGCAGCATATCTTTTAATATTGTGAGATCTAATTCTTCAATTGTGTATGTGTCAGATGGTTGTTGTAGTTTGGCCTGGTTAGTGGCCTTGTCTGCTTTGTGGTTTCCCAATGAAACCGGGTCTTTTGCATGTGTGTGCGCAATCAGTGCAATTAGTTCCGGAATAGTGTGGAAGTAGTGGCAAGGTTTATTAGCTTGAACCATCAACAAACAATAGTTAAATCAGCTTCTGGAAAAGGCATATCTTGTAGGTCAGCTCTGGCTGCCATAGTTTTTATCTGTCCTCTGCCGTAAGTAAAAGTGTAACTGGGTTAAATGTCACGCAGCGCTCAATATTGATATGAGGCTGAGTGAGCAAAAAAAAAAAGTACGCATGTGGAACTTTCAGTGTAAGTGTCTGTTTAGTAGAATAGGAGCAGAGGCCTGCACCGCCAAGGCTGCAGCCACTACTGCTTGCAAACATTCAGACATTGCTTGGGCTACTGGATCTAGCCGGGTTGACTAGTATGCCACTGATATCAACTTTAAGTCCCCACTTATGCATTAACACAGATGTTATATAACCTTTTTTACAGTCTACAGTTTGTACGAATGGCTTTGTCATGTCATGGATGTGCTAGGACAGCAGAACTGACCAACAGTTGTTTTATCTGTCCTCTGCCGTAAGTAAAAGTGTAACTGGGTTAAATGTTACGCAGCGCTCAATATTGATATGAGGCTGAGTGAGCAAAAAAAAAAAGTACGCATGTGGAACTTTCAGTGTATATTCTATACATAATAATATTTTGGGACATCATTGTTTCATTTATTCTAAAACCCATGTATTGTTGGAACAATTCTAATGCCCAACCCACATCACATCTCTTCCTAAAAAGTTTGTAGGGCATGTTTTTGAAACATAATCTGCATTTTAAAATATCTCTCCTGTTTCAAACTCTGCTTTTAGATGTCTCTTTCTTCTTACAACCTTACTGTTCTGGGCATCTAATTCTCTGATTACTGCTCAGCAGGCACCAAAGTCACATAAAACAAAACAAAACAAAAAATCATTGGCTTTCTTGCCACCATTAACGTTAGCTTTGCTCTGTTTGGTGCAACCAATAATGTAAAAACATTTTCAAATCAGTGTTACAATTTTCTTCTTGTTGTAGACATTTTAAACCACCTCTTATTGCTATTATCATGTGCGTCTTCTGCTTTTGACGCACTTTTTCCCATTTGTAAGTTATTTTATGTATTTCTCTTAATACCTCTAATAATAACTGCTCTTGAAACCTTTTAAATTACCTTTATCTTATTCTTCACAGTAGGGTTAGTTGTTTCTATTTTCAGACTCTCATAGTTTGTTTTTTCAGATCGCAATGCAGAGTCAACCCGAGCCCGACCAGAGGGCCCCCGTCTCACTCGTTTGGTGAGGAGGTTGAGGCCAGGGAATTTCCCTGGGGTGATCAGTCCCCTACTGGTTCCGGGTCAAGGCATCTCAGTAATGCGAAATCTTTAATTACATAAATTATGACTATAATTATCTGTGTTTTACTCATTGTAAAAGGTTTGTCTCAACCCCACAGAAAAATAACACAGGAGTACCTCTGACTCTTTTTTCTTTATCTCTTAAGCAGACTGGAGATAGCTCTTTTAATTCGTCTCCCTCAGGAATATATCTATTCGTAACGTACTATACCCCTCTAACTGAGCTATAACTGAGTTTCTCAATGTTTGTGTATGGTCTCTTAAGGAGACCGGAATATACCTCAGCATCCAGGAGTATCTCTAACTCTAGCAAATTCTTTCAGGAATATATCTAAAACAGTTAGTATCAACCCCACAGCAAAACACCAGGTAAAGGGGAATGGATAGACCTTTAAAAGACTTCTCCGGAGTCGTCTAGAAATAGGTCTAGAGAGTTTGTACAGGCTTCCAGTGGCCAAGGGGATATATCTCTCATTTACCCCGAAGAGTTTGTACAGGCTTCCAGTGGCCAAGGGGATATATCTCTCATTTACCCCGAAGAGTTTGCGGAGGACCCCCTACCACGCAGGTTTATCTCTCATTTACAACCGAAGAGTTTGCGGAGGACCCCCTACCACGCAGGTTTATCTCTCATTTACAACCGAAGAGTTTGCGGAGGACCCCCTACCACGCAGGTTTATCTCTCATTTACAACCTTTTAACACAGCTAGCAAATTCGTTCAACACACGAGGCAAGCAGGAATATCTCGAACAAGTTTGTAACCTTAAAGAATTCCTTCTCTACCCCGCGGACAACAGGCAACACAGCCCCACTCGAAGACACGTGTACACAAAACCGAAACAAACAAAAAAAAACAACAATATACTACCGTGCACTTACAACAAACAAACAATATACTCACAAACAGCTCGGAGTCCACACCCTACAGTCCAATTATTTTCCTTCACTCTCGGCTCTCCCCGCTGGCAGGCCCTGGCCTCCTTCCAATTCAATTTGGAGGTCTTTAGAAAAACAGAGTCTCGTACTCCTCCGTATGATTCAGGTCCTGATGATTAGCCCAGCGTGGAGAGCCGTTGAGGTTGTTGGAATCCCGGTCACGAGCCCCCAAATATGATAGGTGAAAATTCACCCTAGTTACCTCAGGACTCCGGAGCTGCATATAAGTATATTTATTAGACAAACAACAATTGCAATCGGGCTCACTCCCAGCACAAGGCTGAAAGTGAAGCAATGATAAACACATCGCACAAGGTTTATATACACAGAAGTTGAGCATTCAGCAGGGAAAACCACGTGGTGGATTTCTCACGTCCGAGGCAAGGATGGAAGTTTTGCAAGGTTGGAAGAAGCACAGTTCGACCCTTCTTATCTCTTCTGGTCTAAACATGCTCTTGTACATATGCAGACTAAGTGGCACCTAATATTCTAAGTTACACACGCACACAGAAACACAGAAAAGCCATGTTTCTGTTTTCATAAGCACATGATTCATACAAGGAATTAATAATACAAGGCACTTGATTATTATATTCTTAAGTCATTAACAGTGTTTGGAAATTATCTCCATCAGGGGTCATAACCATAACATGACCATGGGACCTTCAGGGAATCTGGGTAGCTGGTGTGGCGTTGTACAGGTCAGCTGGACGTGCTTGAGAAGAAGGGGAAGTGTTTTAGGGTTAGGGTTAGAGTTCAGGTTTGTTAGAGTTGTACAGG
>NC_045171.1:21893332-21896600 GCF_900700415.2 Clupea harengus | reverse complement strand
GTGTGTGGTGTGTGTGTGCACACGCGTGTATGTGTGTGTGTGCGTGTGTGTGTGTGTGTGAGTGCACACGCGTGTATGTGTGTGTGTGCGTGTGTGTGTGTGTGTGTGAGTGCACACGCGTGTATGTGTGTGTGTGTGTGTGTGTGTGTGGTAAGCTGCATCATCCTCACACTCCTTTGATGCGGCGTAGCGCTGAGCTTCCTGTCGGTCGAGCTTTATGGGCCAATAACGTGGCTCGTCCCGTAAAGAGCGGGATTTGCAGAACTAGCCGACCACAAACATCAATAACCAACAGACAGTTTAGAACCCAACAGATTTCAAAATCACAGAGCGGACATTGGCAACTCACTTCTGCTCATTTCATCACAGCACAGGGGGCCAATCTTACCCGCCACCATCACACAAAGCAGAGGTAAGGGAAGAGGTCAAGGATTACAGTTTTTCTCAATTGTCATCACGAAACACACAGGAAATCACCCCCCCCCCCCCCGAAAAGCAGAGGTAAGGGAAGAGGTCAAGGATTACAGTTTTTCTCAATTCACATTTTTTGAAAGCATGCCTCGTTTCCTCAAAACTCTAAACACAAATCCCAAAACCACTCACACAAAATGCAAAACCCTTTATACATCCTGCAAAAGGCAACTTTGCTTTCAAAACAGTGTTATGTCACCTCAAAAGGGTACTTTGTTTTCTAATGACAAACACAGCCCATTATATGAGTAGACATTCTAAGCATCGATTGAACACTGATGTGCTCAATGGAAAACACTACTATGAAATGGGAAAACACCAGTATGAAGGCCTTATCAGGAACATTATGTTACTATACGCTTACTCCTGTAGTAAAATATAACTGTATAATGTTTTTACGCAAATATAAAACAACACACAAATATACAGTAACAACTAAAATATTTCTTTATTTTTTCCAAAAGTGCTGTAGCCTATACATCACAGCAAACACAAATGAATGTGTAAATGATTTGCACAGAACAAACAATAGGATATAGGCCAGTACAGTCAACAAAAAAAAGAAAGAAAAATGTAAAATAAAAAAGGACAAAAAAAACTACTGCATCCTGTTCTAGCTCAAGACAATATTGACAATGTGCTATCAGAAATACACCTACACAGTGTTGTGAATGTTGTTGCGGGTTTAGGGAATTGTGTTTAGAGTTTTGAGAAAACGAGGCATGCTTCATGTGTGTAAGCAATCGAGAAAAACTGTAACATTGGATTGGATTACAATACAGTACAGTAATGTGTCAGTGCTGATTAGGACGCAATCAGTTGTGAAAATGTATATGACTTACTTGCACATAGTCATAGCATAACTGTTTGACTGTCGGAGTTTCTGACAAAAGGCACCCTGTACAACCTGCTTTATTCTCAAGGTGTTCCGCCTTAGACACAGTCCACTGTGGCTAGGCTCACTGTATTGATGTTTAGGAATATGTCTTGGTCATCAATGGTTGCACTTTGTATTTGTTTACGTAATTTTACAGATACAGTACAATGGAAAATACAAGAATACTATGCTCCTGATAAGGCATTCAAACTAGTGTTTTTCCTGTCATAGTAGTGTTTCTCACCTATTCCCTCTTCTGAATGTCCAGAGAATGGATGCAAACTGAGAAGCGGCTTATATTTGGTTGAAACCCTCTGGCCAGCCTCCTGGATGGTCAAACCATGGTTGACCATATGGTTGACCACAGTGGCCCGAATCTCATCAGAGATAATGGCTCTCCTTCTTGCTCTTTCTCTTCATCCTCTTCCTCCTCCTCCTCCTCCTCCTCTTACTCTCACTCCTCTGCCTTTCTGATCACCTCTCACTTCAATGTTTGCCATCAATTGTTCTCCAAACCAGGAGCTAACCTGTGGCCATCATATTGCTAAAGCTTTGATTTTCAAATTGCACAACAGCCTTGAAATGGAAGTTTTGCCAATTGAATAGCAGTGTGTTCTGTCTGAACACAAGGAGGTTTTGGCATTGATGAAGTGTGCAAAGTAGAGAGGATGGTGTTTAGTGTTTTGAAGAAAGTGTGGTTAACAATTGAAATTTGTGTCTAAAGCACATAATTGTGTGTTGTGTTTTGAAGAAAGTGCGGTTAACAATTGAAATTTGTGTCTAAAGCACATAATTGTGCTTATAGTTTAGCAGAATTGGTTTAGGGAGTTGGCACATGAGTTACAGGTTGTGGTCATTGTGCCATAAGTTCCAGTTTTTGAATGTAATCAATCGAGAAAAACTGTAAGCAATCAGAGGACTGAGGCCTTCATGAGAAAATGTGGATAGAACCGCAGAACCCCTCAGAGGCCAATAATAATAAGAGGCGATTACTCACTTACTTCTGCTAACGGCCGCACTAGCGTCCTTCATTAAGGAGCCTACGCACATCTCTACCCTTATTAGCCTAGCATGGGAGTTAGCTTCATTAAGGAGCCTACGCACATCTCTACCTCTACCTCTGATAGCCTAGCATGGGGTACCACAGGGCAGGTGGTGTAACCCCTCATGGGGTACTAGAGAGAAAGAGCCCAGAGGGGGGTGTGGAAGTGAAAACTGCTGTTACCCCTCATGCATGTTTGGTACAAAGAGGCACAATGGAGTGACCTGTTGTGTTGGGTTGTGTTGTGTTGTGTTCTGTTCTGTTGTGTTCTGTTGTGTTGTGTTGTGTTCAGTTGTGTTGTGTTGTGTCCTGTTAAGTTGTGTGTTGTGTTGTGTTGTGTTTGTGTCCTGTTGTGTTGTGTTGTGTTCAGTTCTGTTGTGTTGTGTTGTGTCCTGTTGTGTTGTGTTGTGATGTGTTCTGTTGTGTTATGTTGTGTCCTGGGGTACGTTCGTCGTAGGATTGAAGCTAAGTTAATCAATTGGCCTTTTAGCCCGTTAAGATTAGCGAGCTGATTGAGAACAGCAAATATCGGTTCGTTAACGGCTGACCCGCATCCTAATCATGTGGTTAATTTCAAAGCAGGCTAAAGTTATCATGGCAATTTGCGCGTTGCACGTCCTACTTCAAAAGGCAGGAAAGGTCGATCACCAAAACCATGATTTTCTTAACGGTATAATGGTTCTAAACTCAAAGAAAAGGGGCTCTTTTTTCTCCGCTGGCGAGTAGGAGATGAACATAAAACGCTTATGAAGAATACAAGACCATAATCATGGCAAATTCAACACCACCACCGCTGTGAGAGCAAGGTGTGTTGGGATGTTTATATGGTGATATCTATGTATGAATCCTGACGGCCAAGTGTCAGCTGGTACAGAGGT
>NC_045171.1:21848332-21873332 GCF_900700415.2 Clupea harengus | reverse complement strand
GGATACACCCGTGCAAGCAGCCAGGCAGCGTGTCCTCGCATGACCGTCCACACGGGTATAGCTCCTGTCATTTGGCGCCTTTAATCCTTGCACTCTATGCCGAAACGCTGTCCTCGGGCTGCCATTGGATCGCTGACAGCTTGTGGTGTCCAAGTGAATGAAATGTCATCCCTCACATCTGTGGCGAGATCCTGGACCCACACACACACACACACACACACACACACACACACACACACACACACACACACAGCACATCTGTGGTGAGCTCCTGGACCCATACACACACACACACACTCACTCACGCAGCACATCTGTGGCAAGATCCTGGACCCACAGGGTCTCGCTTGAGGAGCCATCGGCCTACGCTCTGCACTCAGCTCTGGGCAGCAACACACATCTTTTAAACTGGTCTCTTGGTTTGGCCTCTCCCTGTAAACCGTGTATGTCAACATGAAAGATTAACTCTCATCTGAATACACGAGTAGGGGGTGTGTGCGAATGTGTGTGTGTGTGTGTGTGTGTGAGAGAGAGAGAGTATGCCTATGTGAATTGAACGGAGAGGCGGCTCTCAGGACGTTCATAGAGCCCAATAAAACACCCCCAGACTCGCAGTGACTACTGGACCAGCCATCAACATGGCGGGTTCTTCACTTTTATTTCCCAACACGAGGCTATCGGGTTGTTCAGTCCCACCAGGTGTGTTTGTCATTATTGAGATAATGTGCGCATTTGTGCGGGAGTTATTGTTCTCTGGTATGAAACTTGACTTCCCATCGTGGGCTCTGGCTTTGGCTCCTATCCGTACATAGGCACTACAGGCCTCTAATATTTCAACCGCATGCTGATGTATCATCTCTCTGCAGGATCGTTGCTGTGAAATCTGGAATAAATGTCGACAATATGCTGAGATAAAGGGAGCTGTTGTACGAAGTACCCCCTGCTAAATTCATTGCGTGCGTCCTGAGGACGTTCAGAGGAAGTAATACCGGTATCTGGGGAAACTATACCGAATCACCAGGTGGGGTTAAATCTACAACCCCGCTGTTAATCCAAGTCAAAACGCAAATCACACTGTTTGAGCTTATCGGCCACCGTCTGTGCTGTAAACATGGCGTCGGACAGCGACAGTGATGAGGACTTTGTAACTTATGGTACTCCTCTGGAGCCGTTCGAAGAAGGTAGAGTTACAGTTGTTTTTGTCTTTAGACTTAAATATGTGCATATCATTTATCTTAAATGTTGGCCAACATTAAGTCAGCAGCGTCGGGTTTTAGACACTGGTTAGCTAGAGAGTTAGCTATAGCTAGGGTAACTTGATTCATGCTGCATCCATGGATTTATACCCAAGCCAGCTAGCTTTGTAGTAAGCTCCTTTAACAACAAACAGTGATTTGTGTGAGTTATTTAACTTAAGCCGTTGTAGTTATACAGTTAGCTAACACGGGAACGCCGCGTAGTAAGTGAAAGATAATAGTCGATTCCCAGTTAAAGCCCCGCTTCACAGGTACTTGTTGGTGGTGATGTTGAAGTCAATCAAAACTATTTTACATGTCAGTTTTATGTCAGGATCCTTTGTGTTGACCATATTGGTTGATCCATATTTTGATCGATCAGACGAGCCTGTTCGGAAGCCGGTCCCGTTGCACGAGCAGACAGTCAAAGATGAGAAAGGCCGTTTCCAGAGGTTTCACGGAGCCTTCACCGGAGGCTTCTCTGCCGGATACTTCAACACCGCAGGCTCCAAAGAAGGTCCGAGCGCCCGTAGCTGTATAAGTAATCGTTTAAATTGAATTCAGAGGCGGTGATGTTGTGAAAGGGCTATAACGGTGTCTCTGCTGCAGGCTGGACCCCGTCGACATTCGTGTCGTCGCGACAGCAGAAGGCGGAGAGGCAGAATGCCATGCCACAGGACTTCATGGATGAGGAGGTAGCTTGGTTGAATGTGTGTGAGCTTGGTTGAATGTGTGTGAGCTTGGTTGAATGTGTGTGAGCTTGGTTGAATGTGTGTGAGCTGGGTTGAATGTGTGTGAGCTGGGTTGTGTGTGTGTGTGTGTGTGTGTGTGTGTGTGTGTGTGTGTGTGTGTGTGTGTGTGAGCTGGTGTGTGTGTGTGTGTGTGTGTGTGCGCGAGCGCGTGCGTGCGTGCGCGCGTGTGTGTTCTGATGTATTGTAGGCCCCAAATGACTGTCTGTGTGTGTTCTGATGTACTGTAGGACCTCGGTGAGCATGGCATCGCCCCTCGTGAGATCACCACCACAGCAGATTTTGGTTCTGGTCGCAGCGATCCGATCCAAAAAAAGGCCCGTGAGCTCAGCGCTATGAGGGGCCCCATCCCAGGGGAAACACTCCTCCAGGACCTGGTGGCTCCCGCGAGGTAACACACACACACACACACACACACACACACACACACACACACACACACACACACACACACACACACACACAAAATGTAATACAAAATAACTACGCATATAACTACATTGGACAAAGCCTCTTAATCTGGTTATTTGTGTGTGTTTATCTGCGTGTTGTGTGTGTTTCTCTGTATGCGTGTGTTTGTGTGTGTGTGTGTGTGTGCGTGTGTGTGTGTGTGTGTGCGCGCGTGTGTGCGCGCGTGCGTGCGCGCGTGCGTGATTACCTGCGTGTTGTGTGTGTTTCTCGTGTGTGTGTGTGTGTGTGCGTGCGTGTGTGTTTCTCTGTATACGTGTGTGTGTGTGTGTGTGTGTGTGTGTGTGTTCAGGACCTCAATTGGAGTGCAGTTGCTGAGGAAGATGGGCTGGCGTGATGGACAGGGGGTGGGGCCAAGAGTCAGGAAGAGGAAGGTACGCAGCGACAAAGCAGGTCAGCAAGGTCAGTGAAACTATAGCAAGCACATATAGAAACGGCGAACATTAATGATGAATGATGAATTAGACCGTGAATTAGACAGTTAGCATTAATCTTAGCAAGGGTTTAGGAGAAACAATGGAATTCATTTCACCCTTCATTATCTTTGACTAATGAAAGAAGGACTAGCCTGGTTACCTGGCTACCTGTGTGTGTGTGTGTGTGTGTGTGTGTGTGTGTGTGTGTGTGTGTGTGTGTGTGTGTGTGTGTTACACATAGGCTTCCTACATACACCTGTGTGCTAATGTTACACATAGGCTTTCTACATACACGTGTGTGTGTGTGTGTTAAACATAGGCTACCTACATACGTGTGTGTGTGTTACACATAGGCTTCCTACATACACCTGTGTGCTAATGTTACACATAGGCTTTCTACATACACGTGTGTGTGTGTGTGTGTGTGTGTGTGTGTGTGTGTGTGTGTGTGTGTGTGTTAAACATAGGCTACCTACATACGTGTGTGTGTGTTACACAGAGGCTTCCTACATACACGTGTGTGTGTGTGTGTGTGTGTGTGTTACAAATAGGCTACCTACTTAGATGGATACTTTATTAATCCTGAGGGAAATTTAGGTCATCCATAGTAGCTTATACACTTATGCACTTGTGCAACTCACAGACATCCATCCATACATACAGTACATACATAAATCACATACACATAGGCAGAACATGTTCACAGGGAGTGATGTGTTTACAGATACAGGAATGGATCTGACCCTATGGTACATTATGCATAGATTGGGAAAGTGTTGATGTCCACGAGGAAAGTGTTCTTGTGCTGCAAGTATGGATAGTGCAAAGAGATGGTGTTCATGTGCTTATGTGGATAGTGCAAAGTTCTTGTGCTTGTGTGTGTGTGTGGATAGTGCAAAGAGATATAAGTTGTTCAGTCTGTGCAAGGGGCTAGTATAGCCAGTAGAGGGATGGACAGTGGTATATGAGAGATGAGAAGAGAAGAGAAGGGCAGACTGAGGTAGACTCATGCAGAGAAGTCCATCTCCCTCCCCCTCCCCTTCTGCGTGGCGTTATACAGCTGAACGGCCCTGGGGACAAAGGACTTCCTCAGCCTGTCTGATGAGCATGACAGTGACTGGAGTCTGCCACTGAATATGCTTCTCCTGTCTGTTGAGAGTACTGTGTAGTGGGTGGTGGACATTGTCCAAGATAGTCAGCAACCTACTCGGGGTCCTTCTCTCCGCCACCGTTGTGAGGCAGTCCAGTTCGGTGCCCACAACAGCTCCTGCCCTTCTCACCAGCCTGTCTAGTCGCCCTGCATCCCTCTTCTTTATGCTGCCTCCCCAGCACACCACAGCATAAAAGAGGACGCTGGCAACCACAGACTGGTAAAACATGCGCAGGAGTTTGTTGCAGACATTGAAGGACCTCAACCTCCTCAGGAAGTAGAGCCGGCTCTGACCCTTCTTGTAGATTGCATCAATGTTGGCTGACCAGTCCAGTTTACTGTCCAGATGCACTCCTAAGTATTTATAAGTGTTGACCACCTCCACACTGACCCCCTCGATGGAGACTGGTAGCAGAGGAGGCTGGGACCTCCTAAAGTCCACCACCATCTCCTTGGTCTTGGTGGCGTTCAGCTGCAGGTGGTTATGCTTACACCACTGCACAAAGTTGTCCACCAGGCTCCTGTACTCACCCTCCTGTCCATCCCTGACACATCCCACAACAGCAGAGTCATCAGAGAACTTCTGGATGTGGCACGACTCCGTGTTGTAGGTGAAGTCTGATGTGTACAGGGTGAACAGGACAGGTGAGGGCACAGTCCCCTGTGGAGCGTCGGTGCTGCACAACACAGTCTCAGATACGCAGTCTTTCAGCCTGACAAACTGTGGCCTCTCCGTCAGGTAGTCAGTGATCCAGGATACCAGGTGGGCGTTCACACCCATCTGCACGAGCTTGTCACTCAGTCGGAGGGGCTGGATGGTGTTGAAGGCACTGCAGAAATCAAAGAACATGATTCTCACAGCACCTTTCCCCTTGTCCAGATAAGAGTGTGCCCTGTGCATTAGGTAGACGATGGCATCTTCCATGCCCACCTTCTCCTGGTAGGCAAACTGCAGCGGGTCAAGTGCATGGCGTACCTGGGGTCTAATGATGTGCAGTAGCAGTCATTCCATGGTCTTACAGATGTGTGATGTAAGAGCGACTGGCCTGAAGTCATTCAGCTCACTGGGGTGTGGCTGCTTCGGTATGGGGATGAGGCACATGCACGTGTATGCTAATGCTACACATAGGCTAACTACATACCCACCGGCCACTTCATTAGGGCATAAACAGTACACAGAGGAAACTAACGTTATGCTTTGCGTTGTGAGGTTCTTTGCCTCCGCTTTGTCAAATGTTTTTATATGTCTGGACACCTCAGCGGCCCTGATGTATCCCTCACTTTAAGGGTGTGTGTGTGTGTGTGTGTGAGAGAGAGTGTGCATATATATGTGTGTGTGTGTGAGAGTGTAGGTCAGACTTGTGTGTGAGAGAGTGTGCATATATATATATATATATATATATATATATGTGTGTGTGTGTGAGAGTATATGTCAGACCCTGTGTGTGTGTGAGTGAGTGATCAGACCTGTGTGTGTGTGTGCATATGTGCGTATGCATATGTTGGTGTTCAATTGTACTCTTTCCTGCTCATCTTCTTATGCACTTCTTGCAGTTCTGCTGCTTGTGTGTGTAATTGATGTGTCTCCTTTGTGTCTTAGGTACAGAGCTGAGGGCTTATGGCTGTGTTCTTCCTCCTAAGAGATCTGACGAGTCTGAGGAGGTGAGGGAGAGGATGATGAAGATGTGTTGTGTGTGTGTGTGTGTGTGTGTGGTGTGTGTGTGTGTGTGTGTGTGTGTGTGTGTGTGTGGGTAAAGGGATAACGCGTTATCCTCCTATCTTTCACAGGACGACGACGATGATGATGAGTTTGCTCCAGAGAATGTGACCTTTGCCCCTAAGGACGTGACCCCTGTGGACTTTGCGGTGAAGGAGGGCGTCCACGGCCTGGGCTACCGAGGGCTGGACCCCGGCAAAGCGCTCGCCGGGGGGGCCACCAGGGGGGGGCACTTCAACCTCTTCACCCTCGACTCCGACAGAACCACCAGCCTGTTTGGACCAAGGGCAGCCACACGCCGGGGAGGAGTCGCAGGGCAGGTGTGTGTGTGTTGTGTGTGTGTCTGTGTGTGTGTGTGTCTGTGTGTGTGTGTGTGTGTGTTGTGTGTGTGTGTGTGTGTGTGTGTTTGTGTGTTTGTGTGTGTGTGTGTGGCAGGGGAAGGGTGTAATGGATGTATGTATGTGTTTACGTGTGTGTGTGGCATGGGACGGGTGTAATGGATAGTGATATAAGTGTGTGTGTGTGTGTGTGTGTGTGTGTGTGTGTGTGTGTGTGTGTGTGGCAGGGGAAGGGTGTAATGGATGTATGTATGTATGTATGTGTGTGTGCGTGTGTGTGTGGCATGGGACGGGTGTAATGGATAGTGATATAAGTGTGTGTGTGTGTGGCATGAGATGGGTGTAATGGATAGTGATATAAGTGTGTGTGTGTGGCATGGGACGGGTGTAATGGATAGTGATGTAGGTGTGTGTGCGTTGCAGGCGTTTGGTGTTGGTGCGATGGAAGAGGATGATGATGAAGAGGTGTACCACAAAGACGCCATGTCCAACTACGACACCATACTGGGAGGGGAGGAGCCAGGGGACGGCCTCTTCGGGTGGACCGCCCCCCAGCAGTACAAGAAGAAGAAGAAGAAGAAGAATGGTGAGACACACACACACCCACACTCACACACTCACACACACACACACACACACTCACACACACACACACACACACACACCCCTGTCGTTGGTCGTGTGGGCCAGGTGTGTGGTGTCCTAAGCTGTGTCTCTGTGTCTCTCTGCTGTTGTCTCTCAGACCCTAAGAAGGATGCTGCTTACCTGGGGAAGATCCTGGAGGGCTTCACTCTGGCCTCCGAGACCGAGGATTCTAAAACGGTACACACACACACACACACCCTCACACTCATCCACTCATCCTCACACTCATCCTCACACTCATCCTCACACTCATCCTCACACTCATCCTCACACTCATCCTCACACTCATCACTCATCCTCACACTCATCCTCACACTCATCCTCACACTCATCCACTCATCCTCACACTCATCCTCACACTCATCCCCTCATCCTCACACTCATCCTCACACTCATCCTCACACTCATCCCCTCATCCTCACACTCATCCCCTCCTCCCCTCATCCTCACACTTAACACTCCTCACCCATCTGATGCCACATGCCCTCCTGACACACCTGTCCTGCCCCCCCCTCAGGTGTTTCCTCCGCCGGTGTTGCCGCGTGGCTACCGGCCCGTGCACTACTTCCGCCCCGCGGCGGACATGAGTGGGGTCAGCCCCGTGGTGGCCGCGGCGCTCCGGGAGTCTAAGGGTCACATGACGCAGCCCGCACAGGAGATTGGCCGACACCAGCTGGACTCCGCTCACAGGAGGGAACTCCTGGGAGAGACGTCACTACAAGGTACCTGTGTGTGTGTGCGCGTGTGTGTGTGTGAGTGCGTGTGTGTGTTTGTGAGTGTGTGCGTTTGTGAGTGTGTGTGTGTGAGTGTGTGAATGCATGTGTGTGTGTGAGTGCGTGTGTGTTTGTGAGTGTGTGTGTGTTTGTGAGTGTGTGTGTGTGTTGTTTTATGCGTGTGCCCGGGCGTGTGTGTGTGTGTGTGTTTTTTTGTATGTGAGTGTGCATGTGTGTTTGTGTGTGTGTGTTTGTATGTGAGTTTCATGTTTTGTTTTCATTCTTAAAATTGACCAACCATTTTTTCACAGCTACAGCTTTGCATTAGTGAGAATACTGGAACTTATCTTGTGTGTGTGTGTGTGTGTGTGGTGTGTGTGTGTGTGTGTGTGTGTGTGTGTGTGTGTGTGTGCGCGCGCGTGCTGCAGGTCCCAGCTCTGTGTTTGAGCTGCTGCGTCCCGAGGATCAGGATAAGCTGTCTCGTGTCCGTCAGGCGGCCGAAGAAAAGCAGAGCCACCCAGACTTGAACTCTGAAACGGGTCGGAACCGTCCAGACTTGACCTCTGAAACGGGTCGGGCCGCAGTGGTGGCAGCCGCCAAAGCCTCTGCCCTGCAGGCCCTGTCCAGTCGCTTCCAGAGCCAACCGCAGGGGGCGCCAGAGAGCCAACCGCAGAGCCTGGCTCTGGCTGCTTGGAGCGCCCCCACAGCTGACACCAAGAACACATTCAAGCCGTTTGACATGATCCCTCACAAGCAGGCGCGCTACGACCAGTACCTCACCCTGCTCAGGAAGGGACACAAGGGTAAGGGGGTGTGTGTGTGTGTGTGTGGTGTGTGTGTGTGTGTGTGTGTGTGTGTGTGTGTGTGTGTGTGTGTGTGTGTGTGTGTGTGTGTGTGTGTGTGTGTGTGCCTCTCTAAGAATATGTGTGTGGGAAAGATATTTTTTGGGGAGGTTCTGACTGATGAAGTTGGGCGTGTGTAGGAGTTTGTACATATGGTGTGTGTGTGTGTGTGTGTGGTATCAGATGCGCTGGAGCAGAGTCTGGATGTGTGTATGACGGAGTGGGAGCGCGGGCGTGAGCGGGACGAGTGTGTGTGTGTGTGTGTGTGTGGTATCAGATGCGCTGGAGCAGAGTCTGGATGTGTGTATGACGGAGTGGGAGCGCGGGCGTGAGCGGGACGAGTTTGTGTTCACCTGTGTGTGTGTGTGTGTGTGTGTGTGTGTGTGTGTGTGTGGTATCAGATGCGCTGGAGCAGAGTCTGGATGTGTGTATGACGGAGTGGGAGCGCGGGCGTGAGCGGGACGAGTTTGTGTTCACCTGTGTGTGTGTGTGTGTGTGTGTGTGTGTGTGTGTGTGTGTGGTATCAGATGCGCTGGAGCAGAGTCTGGATGTGTGTATGACGGAGTGGGAGCGCGGGCGTGAGCGGGACGAGTTTGTGAGGGCAGCTCTGCTCTATCAGCCCAGTAGCTCCGCCCTCTCCAGTCGCTTCACACGCAGCCGACAGGCGGACAATGATGACACCGTGGAAGTGCCACGAGACACGGAGGTTAGTACACACACACACTCACACCTATGTTGGTACACACACACTCACACTCACTCACTCACTCACTCACTCACACACACACACACACACTCACACTCACTCACTCACACACACACACACACTCACTCACTCACACACACACACACACACACACACACACACTAACTCACACACTCACACACACTCTCACTCACACACTCACACACACACACACACACACACATACAAATGCAAGCATTGCAAGTTTGCTTTACTACTGGAAGCTGCAAGTTTCCATGATTACAGGGTGCCCTAGTGATGCTTCAGGTTTCCATGACTACGGGGTGCCCTAGTGATGCTTCAGGTTTCTGTGGCAACAGGGCAGCCTAGTGATGTTGCAGGTTTCCATAACTACGGGGTAGTCTAGTGATGCTGGAGGTCTCCATGACTACAGGGAAACAGTTCACCTCACAGCTCCCCTTAATCATGTTACCTCACACAAGTCATCAGTGCATCAAGACTGCACACACACACACACACACACACACACACACACACACACACACACACATACACACACATACACACACACACACATACATACGTACACTAGCAGAAGTCATTCGTGCATCGAGACTGCACACACACACAGACACAGACACACACACACACTAACACTAATTGTTTTTGTAATTAGATTTATTTTCCATTTTAAGTTGATATTTCAGCATATTCAGCATATCTGCCATGAACAGTGTGTGTCTCATATTTTAAAATTGTGTGTGTGTGTGCGTGTGTGTGTGCGTGAACAGAATGATGTGGATGATAAGCAGGCTGCAGTGAAGATGAAGATGTTTGGCAAACTGACCAGAGACACGTTTGAGTGGCATCCAGACAAACTCCTGTGCAAGAGATTCAACGTGCCGGACCCTTACCCCGGGTACCTCACACTCTCGCACTCTCACACTCACACTCACACTCTCACACTCACACTCACACTCACACTCACACACTCACACTCACACACACTGTCACGTCCCTGTCTAGGGCTTTAGGACATGACAAATATTTTAAAACACGGGCAGACAACGGAATAAAAATAACCGTGAATTTATTGGACAAAGAATAAATTAATTAAACTAAGGCTCAAAAATAACGTAACAAGCAAAAAACACAAGGCTTCGCGAACAGGCCTCAACAGCCTGGCACTCTCTCCCGGTCTCTCACTCCGGTGAGTAGCACACATGATGTTAGTGGCGCGGGCAAGGCCCGAGGCTGGGCCTAGCGGCAACGAGTGGTGGCAGACGACAGAAAAGCACGATCCGAAAGCAAGCCCCGTATGATGGAATCCCGGACGCTTTTAAAGGGCCGGGACTTCTATAGGCCCAATGGGATTAGAGCCCCAATCAACTACGCACCAACCCACCTGCAAGACACACAAGACAAAACAGAAGCACCGGCAAAAATACATAGGCAGACCCACAGGGTCGTAACACTCACACACACTCTCACACTCACACACTCTCACACTCACACTCACACACACACTCACTCTCACACACACACACACACACACTCACTCTCACACACACACACACACACACACACACACACTCACACTCACACTCACACAAACTCACACTCACACAAACTCACACTCACACAATCACCTTTTAGAGCTACCCACAGAATGATTGTACTTTTTTTAGATCTTAAGAATGTTGATGCTCTCTCTTTCACACACGCGCACGCCTGGTTAATCTTGTGTGTGTGTGTGTGTGTGTGTGTGTGTGTGTGTGTGTGTGTGTGTGTGTGTGTGTGTGTGTGTGTGTGTGTGTGTGTGTGGTGTGTGTGTGTGTGTGTGTGTGTGTGTGTGTGTGTGTGTGTGTGTGTGTGTGTGTGTGTGTGTGTGTGTGTGTGTGTGTGTCTCTCAGGTCCGGTCTGGTGGGCATGCCCAAGGTGAAGAGAGATCGCTTCTCCGTCTTCAACTTCCTCACCGTGGACCCAACAGCCAGCTGTACACACGGTACACACTCACACACACACTCACAACACACAGACAGGGTACTCATTTACCTTCATTCAGACCAACACACGCACACACATACACACACACACACACGCCTGCATACTCACACACACCTGCATACTCACACACACACCTGCATACTCACACACAGACAGAGACACACACACAGACACACACACACACACACAGACACACACACACACACACACAGAGACACACACAGACACATACAGGGTGTAGATCTATCTCTTATTTTGACCCCATGTCATCTCTGCTCCATCAGTCTCAGTGTTGCCTTGGTTAGTCTTAGGCGCTGTTCACACTGCTGTTCATGTCAGATGATTTCCATTATTTCTCTGTGGAAAAGTCAGACTGTTGTGACTGTTTAGCGCAAAAGAGTGAACGCCTCGCTCTCTCTCTCCCCCAGTGTTCCTCCATGTCTCTAGTAGTCCGCCACATGTCCATCAGTCTCATATGTGTTTCGATGGAGATCTGTGTGTCCGGCTCACATGACTCCTCTCCCCCCAGCCTCCTCCTCCTCCTCCTCCTCCTCCAAACCCCCTGACTCGGGGAAGCGTTCCCGCTGGGACATGTCGCCGTCGGCGCCCCCTGCAGGCCAGAAGGACCCCCTCAGTGCGCTCATCAGCGAGGCTCGCAGCGAAGCGTCACGCCCCCCCACAGAGACACCCCTCATCAAAACAGAGGTATGAAGACAGACAGACAGACAGACAGACAGACAGACAGACAGACAGACAGACAGACAGACAGACAGACAGACAGACAGACAGACAACAGACAACACACACAAACTCTGACACACACACATCATCATCTTCATCACAGGATCATTTTTCAGTTGGACAGAACTATGTCTTCTTACTCTCTCCTTGAACCACGAAAGTGAGAAGCTTTAGATGCTGAAAGACTCATCTATATTTATAGCTCAAGTAAACTAGATGTCTCTCACACACACACACACACACACACACACACACACACACGCGCGCGCTTACTGATCTGCCTGAAATAACATCACAAACATGCCAGACGACACCACATACACACACACACACACACACACACACACAAACACGCGCTCTTACTGATCTGCCAGAAATAAGATCACAAACATGCCAGACGACACCACACACACATACACACATACACACACACACACACGCCACACAGGGAAAAATAGAAAGTAGAAACTGAAAGTTATTATTAGCTAGTCTTGGGTGTTTTAATCACTTCCTCTTTGTGACACTCACACTCTGTGTCCTCATAAAGATGTCAATCTCTCTCTCTGGGATGGATGGCTGTGTTCAGTGGAGTAGTATGACTGGCACAGGTGGAGTAGTATGACTGGCACAGGTGGTGTAGTATGAGTGGCACAGGTGGAGGGTAGAGACTGGCACAGGTGGGGTAGTGTGACTGGCACAGGTGGAGGGCAGAGACTGGCACAGGTGGAGGGTAGAGACTGGCACAGGTGGAGTAGTGTGACTGGCACAGGTGGAGTAGTGTGACTGGCACAGGTGGAGGGTAGAGACTGGCACAGGTGGAGTAGTGTGACTGGCACAGGTGGAGTAGTGTGACTGGCACAGGTGGAGTAGTGTGACTGGCACAGGTGGAGTAGTATGAGTGGCACAGGTGGAGTAGTGTGAGTGGCACAGGTGGGGTAGTATGACTGGCACAGGTGGAGTAGTATGACTGGCACAGGTGGAGTAGTATGACTGGCACAGGTGGAGGGTAGAGTGGCACAGGTGGAGGGTAGAGTGGAGGGTAGAGTGGAGGGTCTGTGTCTTTCTCTGTCTCTCTGTCAGTCTCTGTCTACCTTTGTCTGTCTGTCTGTCTGGCTGTCTGTCTGACTCTGTCTATCTGTCTATCTGTGCTGTTTCAGGTCAAAGAGGAAGAGCAGACGGACAATGGAGAGAAGAGGGAGAAAGAGGAGGAGGAAGAGGAGGAGGAGGAGGCGGAGGACAGTAGGCCACCCATGGACCTGTTCAAAGCCATCTTCAGCTCGTCCGACGAGAGGTCCTCTTCCTCAGACGAGAGCGATGAAGGCCAGGAGGAAGAGGAGGAGACAGAGAGGGCGGGGGCTCAGACGTCAGGGCCTATCAGCTTCAGCAGCATCCCACAGGCCACACCCACTGCTCCACCCCCAACCCTGCCCACACACCTGCAAGGCACCAGCACCGCCACAGGTGTGTACACACACCACAATACACACTACAACACACACATAATACAATACACACCACAATACACACTACACACACCACAATACACACACACACACCACAATACACACTACACACCACAATATACAATACAATACAATACACACACCACACTACACACACCGCAATACACACTACACAAACACACACTACAATACACACTACACACACACTACAATACACACTACACACACACACCACAATACACACTACACACACACCACTTCATACCACACAACATATGCACCACACAATACACACTACACACACACCACAACACACTTCATACCACACAAAACACACTACATACCACACAATATATGCACCACACAACGCAGTGTGTCTGTGTGTCTGTGTATGAGTTGTAACCCTGTCTTTAACCTCTGCTGTGCTGGTCAGGGCGTGTTGTGTCAGAGGAGCGGGGTGTGGCCCCCCCCTCCACTGCCAGCCGCAAAGATGGAGGACAGGAGGAGGAGGAGTTTGGGCCGAAGCTGCCTCCTCCCACTCCAACAGGTCAGTACAGAGAGCCAACACTGTGTGTGTGTCTGTGTGTCTGTTTGTGTGTGTGTGTGTGTGTGTGTGTGTCTGCCTGCCTGTGTGTGTGTCTGCGTGTGCGTGTGTAAATGGTCTCACTTGAGAGGCAGAGGAACGTGAAGGTGTGTGTGTGTCTGCGTGTGCGTGTGTAAATGGTCTCACTTGAGAAGCAGGTGAAGGTGTGTGTGTGTGTGTGTGTGTGTGTGTGTGTGTGTGTGTGTGTGTGAGTGTGAGTTAATAGTCTTTCAGAAGTCTGAGGTGTGTGTTTGTGTTTGTGTGTGTGTGAGTGTGAGTTAATCGTCTTTCAGAAGTCTGAGGTGTGTGTTTGTGTGTGTGTGTGTGTGAGTGAGAGAGAGTGCGAGTTAATCGTCTTCAGAAGTCTGAGGTGTGTGTTTGTGTTTGTGTGTGTGTGTGAGTGTGAGAGAGTGTGAGTTAATCGTCTTTCAGAAGTCTGAGGTGTGTGTTTGTGTTTGTTTTGTTGTGTGTGTGAAGGTTTTCCCTGGCTGAGGGAGGAGAGGCCGAGTGGGAGGAGCAAAGAGAACCGTAAAGCCAAGAAGGAACACAAACACAAGAGGGACAAGAAGGTAGGTAGCACGGCAACCGCATCACCATGGAAACCCATGTCCCAATGTGTGACATCACACATTCTGAGCAACAGTCCCCTCTCAGTCCAAAGAAAAAAACCTTTGATTTAGAAAGCCGTCCCTCTGTTGTTCTGCCACACACTGGAAAAGACATGGAGGCTGGAATCTGAGCTGGAATCTGAGCCTTCATCTTAATGTTGCAGTCAATCAGTGACTTTGGTTTCCTCCTGAAATAAAAGCAGTATCAGGGCAATGACATGATCTGCTACATAATTAACATTAGAACTTTACTTCTGGTTATGCAGTTGTTCCTGTACAGTAAGAACCTTTGGTGTTGCCAAGGTTACATTTATGTTTACATTACCAGTAGCATAGTGTCATGTGAATGTGACACACACACACACACACACACACACACACACACACACACACACACACACTCACACACACTGCCTGTTATCTGCTGTGTGTCGTCCTGACACAGGGTACACACTAACACACACACCCACACACACACACTGCCCGTTGTCTGCTGTGTGTGTGTCGTTCTGACTAAAGTTGTGTTTCAGCACAAGAAGAAACAGAAGAAACAGAAAAAGCAGAAAGTGAAAGAAAAGAAGAAGAAGAAGAGAGAGAAGAGAGACGAGTCGCCCAGCAGCTCGTCTGACAGCGACGATGATGAAGGTGAAGATGTGGACACCGAGGAGCTGCTAAAGAGGTCAGGAGAAAATCAAACACACACACACACACACACACACACACACACCCAGCTCGAACTACTTGCCTCCGGTTTCTCTCACACTCAGGCACACACATCAGTGTGATGAATTATCGCTCTCTCTCTCTCTCTCTCTCTCTCTCTCTCGTTTAGAAACATATTATTCAGTAGGAATGTGTTTTGTGACGCATGTCTCTCCTCCTCCTCTTCCTCCTTCTTCTCTCTCTCTCCAGGTTAAAGAGCATCAGAGGGAAGGTGTAGCTGACAGGTGTGGTGTAATTCGCTGGATCTCTATGGGTCTCTCTGGATCTCTCTGGGACCCTGACACAGACCCCCCACAGCACAGACTACCGAGGGAAGTGGAGGAGCTGTCTGCACAGACGGCTTATGTTGCATTGTGTACATTCAATCACTGGGTTCTAGCTAATAAATTCGCTTTTTTTTTTTTTAATAATGACTTGGATTTGTAATTACTGTTTTTTAAGAGTGACACAGTCTTTTACATGGTATAGTGTCATTTCTAGCAATCAATGACTCAATAAATCCATTGTAAATATTTCTGTTTAAAATATGCATACATAAATAAAGTAATAAAAAATACACTTTCAGGGCTTAAAATGTTATGCTAAGCTTCAAAAAGAAAACTGCTCCAGTAACAGGCCAACCCCCTGCCGGAGTCAGGAGCGGGTTCTTAAATAATCAGGGACTAATTAGTCTTAATTCAGCGTAGGAAATGAATCAGATAGTGGAGCGGCGCGACAAACAGCAAGGAGGTAACGTCATCACGTCCGCGTCGTCATGGCAACAACCGGACACGCTTTCTGTTCAAGGAAAACAAGTTCAGCAAAGTACGATTGAGTTGTAACAGTTCAGGCCTACGAACTAAAGATAAACCCTCACACCAATAAAGAACGAAACGATGGCAGTTAACATGGCCCAGAATGTTCTGGACCCCCTGGCGCTGGACGAACCCTGCGCTGAGGAAGAGGAGGAGACCGAGGACAACACACAGTCTGTGTGGGAACATGATCCGCTCGCACAGGTATCGATAGCCAAGGACTTCTCATTTCAGTCTGTCCACCGCAATAAAGTACTGAGCCTCATTCTCTAGGCGCTCTCTGAAGTTAATAAATGAATAGTTTAAATATTTTTCGGCGATATGGCTCACAACGTTTTCTGCTATTGATTAGAATTGAATTAGAATTGAGAGCAGCATTCCCTTTTATTCCTTTTTACATTTTAAACGCTAAAAATGAGCATGTTTTCTCTGAAACACGGACGGTTTTGATTTTTTTTTCACAGAGTTAGTCATACCCTCACTCCTCAGACGTTATTCATACTACATTACTCATACTCATTACTCATTATTATCCCTGTGCTCAGTGCATTGTACTCTTCTGTTTCCGGCGTTTACTGCCCAGACTCAACGAATTTAAATGCATACGAGAGCATTAGACAACATCTTGTTGTCCAACAGAAATGCACCTACACTGACCCTGAACTGAAACTATAACTCACACCTCTAACTCCGTACAGTCACTGCAAGCTCTTTTCATCCAGCAGTCCATTGTGTGAGTCTGGCCATCTGAGCAGGCAGAGATGCTGCTGGTGGCCGCCGCTCTCAGCCTGGCCTGTCTTCCACAGATCCCCATCAAAGTCCTGCGTGGTCACACAGACACCGTCAGCAGCTGCCAGCTAGCACTTAACGACCAGAAGCTTGTCACCTCCTCTTACGACAAGACAGCCATCCTCTGGGTACGCCTGGCAGCAGGAACTTAATTAATTAATTAATTAATTAATTAATTAATAATCAGACTAATTCATGTTGTGTGTCTGTTTCAAAAATCAGTCTGGTTTGAAGATAGATAGAGAGAGATGTTGACTACACACCCTTCTGTCCTTATGCAGGATGTGGAGTCGGGGGAACCCCTGCGTGTGTTTGAGAGGGGGCATACTGCCCCTGTCACTCAGTGTGCCCTGATACCTCAAAAGAACAGGTGAGTGTGGGTCTGGACCCGGCTCTGTAACTGCTTCAGTATGTCAGAACAGGTGAGTGTGGGTCTGGACCCGGCTCTGTAACTGCTTCAGTATGCCAGAACAGGTGAGTGTGGGTCCGGACCCAGCTCCCTAAGAGCTGCACTAGGTCATGACTGCGCTTGAATGACGGAGGGAGCAGCGCTGTGAACTCTCCCTCTCCCCCCATAATTACAGAGTTTGTATTTTTTTTTTTAAAGCTTCTGGGAAACTGGGCCCCATTTATTTTGAGAAGATTGTGCAGGGTGTTCTCTCGCTCGCTCTCTCTCTCTCTCTCTCTCTCTCTCACACACACACACACACACACACACACACACACACACACACACACACACACACACACACACACGCGGCTGTGGTTCCCCTCCCCCTCATGAGGCCCCTCATCAGAGGCCCTTTGTTTGCCTCTCCTTCCATGCATGCACTGTTGCTAGGCAACATAAGTCATGTAATAGAGTCCTGAGATGATCTGAGTCCTCTGAAGTGATCAGCCATTACAGCAAGCACTCTAGCCAATCACACAGCCTCAGCGTAGCCCACCAGCCAATCACACAGCCTCAGCGTAGCCCACCAGCCAATCACAGGCACTCAGTATACCCATAGTGACTCTATAGGCCATATTCAGTATACTTAAGTTAGTGTTCTAATATTTAGATGGAAGGAAGACATTAAATATGAACGCGCATAGCATAAATAACCTTGATCACTTACTGTGTGTATAGGTACCTGCCATGCTTTGAGATGAGATGGTTTTCTGATCTTTTTGTAGTTATTCCTTGCAATGTACATATGCAGATACATTATAAAATGAAACCATTAATGAAGTGATGATTATCAAGGTGCTATTATTGACTGTGTGTGTGTGTGTGTGTGTGTGTGTGTGTGTGTGTGTGTGTGTGTCCAGACTGATCACTGCGTCCTGGGACAAGACTCTGCAGGCCTGGGATCTGGAGACTGGACAAACACTGGTACTGCGCTAACAACCCCCTGCCCCTGCCCCTGCCCCTGCCCCTGCCCCTGCCCCTGCCCCCTCTCCTAACTGTACCCTCCCTACTCAATGAGTCTAATGCTAGCCCCCCAACACACACTCAGCACTGAGCACTGCTAGTCATGTGTTTATTGTGAAGATATGTTTACATTCTGATTCTGTGTTGCATCTGTTTATAGCATGTTGGTGTGTGTGTGTGTGTGTGTGTGTGTGTGTGTGTGTGTGTGTGTGTGTGTGTGTGTGTGTGTGTTTTCCAGTGGTCTGCCCCACAGGGTGGCCTGCTGACATCGTGCAGTGTGTCGGGTGATGGTGAGGTAGTGGCGTCGGCCACAGACATAGAGAACGGGCTCTACCTCACCTGTGCCGACACGGGAAAGCAGATCACCTTTATTAAAGGTGAGGCAGTACAAGACTAGATATCACCTACATCACAGGTGAGGCAGTATGTACTCAACTCAACTCAACTCAACAGATTGTCTATACATTATACAGATTTCCCCCCATGTAAAGTGCTTATGGGCGTATACATAAAATCTTACGACTTTCTGTTTCACAATGTTTTGCCTGCCTTTCGAGAAAGTTACGCATTAACACACATAGACACTACAATCAATACAAAAATCCACCAATTTCCTTGTTTCCTCGCAAAATATCCTTCGCTTGTCCTCGTTCCAAGTTTTCTATGGATTGTACAGATTGTTCCAGAGGATTCTACAGGTTGCCTCTAAAGGGGTTGACATGTATGCCTGAAGGAACACTGCAAGTAAAACAGTACAGCAGTATAGCACTGTAGTGAACATGAGCTCTTCTGATTGGTTGGTGTATGCTGGGATTGTCTGGTTATAGCATCCCTGATTGGCTGGTGTATGCTGGGACTGTCTGGTAGAGCATCCCTGATTGGTTGGTGTATGCTGGGACTGTCTGGTAGAGCCTCCCTGATTGGCTGGTGTATGTTGGGACTGTCTGGTAGAGCATCCCTGATTGGTTGTGACTCCTCTGGCAGGCCACCACAAGTCTACGATCCCCCGGTGCTGCTTCGACCCCCTGGACCGGCACGTGGCCACCGTGTCCGCAGACAAGAGCATCAAACTCTGGGACCTGAACTCACGCCAGACTACCCTCTCCATCGCCAGGTGAGGCCTCTCCTACCTCACACACAACCCTACCCAACACCAAGTGAGTCCTCTCTCACCTCACACACAACCCTACCCAACACCAAGTGAGGCCTCTCTCACCTCACACACAACCATCTCCATCACCAGATGAGGCCTCTTTCTCCCCATATGACCCTAGTCCCTCTACGCATTAGTGTGTCTCTGACCTCCATCCTCTCTCTCTGCAGCTCCCACACCAACGTCATCTCCAACTGCTGCTTCACCAAAGATGGCCGCTACCTGTGCACGGCCTCCTGGGATAAGACACTGCAGCTGTGGGACGTTACCACGGGAACGTTCCGCTCCCAGGGTGGTGAAGGGCACAACATCGGCCATGACGGCTGTGTCAGCTCCTGCATGTTCTCAGACGACGGTGAGGCCTCTCTATGCGCTGGCCCTCTCGTGCTGTTGTGTCATGACCATGGCCAGGAGGCAGGCCCCCAGTTAAAATAGGGTCTTTTGTTGACAAACAGACCATTTAATGAGCTTTAAACCAGCAATATATAGGTTTTTATTACTGTTTTTAAGGTCTGCAGTATGGTGTAGTCAAATGTAGCTGAATGAGCCTGAGTGTGGCCTGAGTGTTAATAACGTTAGTGTGAATTAATCTGTAAGGTGATGCTAAGATTCATATCAATTTGACCGTGAGTATGTTTGAGTGATACTAAGGTTCATATCAATGTGACCGTGAGTATGTTTGTGTGATAATGAGATTCATATACTATATATGTGACCGTGAGTATGTCTGCCCTCCTCAGCTGCTCTGCTGGTGTCTGGAGCCTATGACCGCACAGTGGCTGTGTGGGACATGAGGGCCATCTGTAAGCTCCTCCTGCTCAAGGTAACGCCCTACATGAGCCGGAAGTGAGCCAGAGCTGAGCCGGATCAGGGCAGATGAGAGTCTGATGGTCATGATGGTTTTAGTGAATGATGAAAACCTAACCCAGAGTGTGTTTGTAAAGTCCATCCACCCTGTGTGTGTGTGTGTGTGTGTGTGTGTGTGTGTGTGTGTGTGTGTGGTGTGTGTGTGTGTGTGTGTGTGTGTGTGTGTGTGTGTGTGTGTGTTCGTGTGTACGCAGGGCCACATGGACTGGGTCATGGATGTTGCCATCAGTGCAGACAAGAAGTGGGTGGTGTCCTGCTCTAAGGTGAGTCACTCACCCACACCGGCCCTGCTGCAACCAATCACAACACAGATTAGAGGGGGGTTGCCTTCGAGGCACATCAGTGATAGCAGGCGGCAACCCCCTCTCAGTAGTCAAATATTATCAGACTATACACACATATGTATAGAGAGAGAGCGGTATAGTTCAACAGTGTTTGCTTAAGAGCAATATTAATCCAGATATTGGCTGTAATATGAACAAAATCGTTTGATGTAATGTGTTGTGTGTTTCCTGGTTGGCCCGTGTGTGTTTCCTGGTTGACCTGTGTGTTTCCTGGTTGGCCTATGCATGTTGTGTGTTTCCTGGTCGGCCTGTGTGTGTGTTGTGTGTTTCCTGGTTGACCTGAGTGTGTTGTGTTCTGTGTCCCAGGACACAACCGTGCGTCTGTGGAATATTGAACACACTGAGGAGATACCGGCCGTGATCGAGACCCGGCGGACCCAGGCCGGGGGGTACCAGATCATGAAGGTGCGTGGGGGAAGAAGCTGTTCCGATGTAATACAAAACTCGGACACTAAACTTCCACTGTTTCTTACGCTGTCTTCAAGAGAGGAGCCTATCTGTGTGTTTGAGCGTGGTCTCATTGCTTGGACGGAGAAAGGGCAAACACAAACACTGCGATATAAGTTAACCTAGAGTTTAGAAATGACAGTAATTCATTCGAGTTTTGAACAGATAGTGTCAACATTAGCCCTACACGTGCTAACGTTAACAAACTATAGCAGTAGCCCGGGCTCTGTGCTAGTTTTTTGTAATCGCTGTGTTACATCCGAATTTGAAGATTGCTAATGTAACACATTGGGTAATGTAATACAATGGCATACTGATATCAAATCTAACACAATTAACTATGTGCGTTTCTCTCCAGTGTGAAGAGTGTGCGAGGTCTTTCTCCGTCTTCCGAATGGAGTCGGACTCCACCACCAAATGCGTTTTCTGTCGACTGAAAGCACCAACGACATATATACCAGTCCCACCTCCTTGCTTTTGAAGACAGCAAGCTGTTTGTACAAGATTTATAGAAAGAATGATTTATAAACTGCTTTGGACACGAACACATTGCCACGTAATCCTAGATTGTGGCTTTGACCTTATTAACCGCGATTTTCGAAGTGATGAAACAACGGCGCCGT
Organism: Clupea harengus; assembly: GCF_900700415.2. Classification (NCBI taxonomy): domain Eukaryota; kingdom Metazoa; phylum Chordata; class Actinopteri; order Clupeiformes; family Clupeidae; genus Clupea; species Clupea harengus. Next base: position 21,851,797 of record NC_045171.1, on the reverse strand, counting down.
GGCTTAGTTGGTTAAAGCGCCTGTCTAGTAAACAGGAGATCCTGGGTTCGAATCCCAGCGGTGCCTTTTACTACTCGTAGATAGAATGTTTTTCTGCACTTTGAGAAATCCAGATGAAATTTGAAATAAAAATGTGGTATATCTTTCTTTTGTCCACGTTTGTTCGAGTAATTACATGCACGTTTCAGGGGGAGATGTGTCTAAGAGTGTATCGTTAGGCCTTTAACAATGTCATATTATAGACCATAAATTATAGTACATGAAAGATAAATACGTCATCTAATGTCAGCGTAGCTGGTTCTTCTTGTGGAGTGCTTCAACCAGCGCTTAATCATATATTTAACATTGAGTGGTGCAGTGCAGCCTCCATCCATGAGGGGGCAGTATTGGACGTCTTCACTGCACTGCATTTCGAGAGCTGTTTCTGGGCAGGAGATGAGAAGGAACAGTCTGCTTTATGCGCATTTAAATCGGAAACTACACTGAGTTCCATGGAATCGCCACAGCTTTTTAACCTTTATACCCACATCTGCAGCTACAAAGCTTGCATAGGCCAACTGGCTTGATTTGGTGTTAGTGTCCGCAGAGTTGGTTTTCTATTGGTTGGTTATACATTTTTTTTCTGTGCCATGTAGCATTTAACTGTGGCTGGTGTTTGACTTCATCTCGATGCTGCAATGTGCAGTTAATTTATTAAATGTTCTGATGGGAAGGAATGATCGGAACATGCACTGACGTGCAGCGTCTCGGAGCGGCGGATCGGGCATCGCGTCCGAAGGAGCAGCCCATCACTCAAGCACCTAGCTGCTGAACGGAGGATGAGGAGCTGAGGATCTCACAGAGAAGGTGGAAGCAGCCTGAGGAACGGGAAATAAAATAGGCACAAGCTTTATGTCGGGAAAGTTGAATCAGTTTTACATTAAATGAAGACGACTACTTGAACTGTTCTCACGGTGCAGTTAAGTTATTTCCCCAGCGTGCAGGCTATTGGTTTTGCTGCTACTGAGCGCTGGGGCTACTTTGTTTTCCTACCGCTGACAAGCACTGTGTGGACAAACGTCACCTCATACTCTACTCTCAACCTACCCTCAGACCCGCATTCATCAGCGGACGCACCCGTTTAACGCCAGAAACACGGGCTTCATGTCGACCGCACACCGCAGGGATTCTTCAGCAAAGCGAGCGCCTATGAAGTCTGAGCGGAGATGACAAAAGAATAACATGTTCTGGTGAGGTGACTCGGAGTATGGCAGCCCCCGGGCCGCTGCTGATGTGGTTGCTCAGCGTCGGCTGCGCGGTAGTTTGTGTGGGTGAGTAGATGGGTTCACATTTCACAAACGCGTGAATCATTGATCCGGGGAACCGGGCGCTGACAGTTAAGAGGCACAATCCGATACCGGTATAGAGCCACATACACCCAGCTGTGAATCTGCGGTTCAGGCCCTTTAAGCTTCATGGATTTGTTGTGACAGATCTCATAGCCCATAGCTCTCCACCTCAGGCTACCACGGGTCAAGCGATATTAGCACAGATCGCTATTCGCAGGTAAATCAGACTAAAGAGCTCTTAATCGGACGCATCCAGTATCTAGTTATAGCAACGGAAGACTCGATATGTATGTCAATATATGGGTTTATATAGGCCTAGATGTTAGTTGGCTCTCCAGGGATCTGCGGCCAGCCCTTTGTCCTTGTGTCCTGTTCTAGGTATGTCTCCCACCAGCCCTTTGTCCTTGTGTCCTGTTCTAGGTAAGGGTAAGGGTTCTAGGTATGTCTCTCACCAGCTCGCCGTTCCTCTCCGGTGGAGCCGAGGCTCGGTCCGTTTCAATAATACCGAGACTAGAAACCACCACAGTTTGGTCAGACAGCATTTACAGGCTTCACCAAACCGCTGTTTGACTTCAGATGTCACAACAAAGGAAACGCTTTTGTCATTTGATTTGGTCTTTTTCATGGCATGGGCTGTTGGTCAGGTGGTCCCTACTGTTAGCAGTCACTATAGAGCTGTTGCCAGGTGGTCCCTACTGTTAGCAGTCACTATAGAGCTGTTGGTCAGGTGGTCCCTACTGTTAGCAGTCACTATAGAGCTGTTGGCCAGGTGGTCCCTACTGTTAGCAGTCACTATAGAGCTGTTGGCCAGGTGGTCCCTACTGTTAGCAGTCACTATAGAGCTGTTGGTCAGGTGGTCCCTACTGCTAGCAGTCACTATAGAGCTGTTGGTCAGGTGGTCCCTACTGTTAGCAGTCACTATAGAGCTGTTGGTCAGGTCTACTGCTAGCAGTCACTATAGAGCTGTTGGTCAGGTCTACTGTTAGCAGTCACTATAGAGCCTGGCGCCAGTGCCTCTCAATGAAGACTGGACAGGCGTTCATTTACACTAACACAACAAATACAAACATAACACACACACACACACACACACACACACACAGACTCACTCTCTCTCTCTCTCTCTGATGATGGGGAGGAGGTTTGTGGTTGGCAACCTTTGTAAAGCGCCTGTCTCAGTGGGTTGTTCAGACTAACACACACACACACACACACACACTCCCAGGGGATAGGCCCCCAATGGAGAGCACAAGGGTGTCCTTAAGAAACCTAAGAGCTCACCCCAAATAGCACTTTACTTCTCTCTCTCTCTCTCTCTCTCTCATCCCTCCTCCTCCTCTCTCCTTCTCTGTTTATAAGTGTGTGTGTATGTGTGTAACTGTACACAAGATCAGAGTGCTGAGATGAGAGTGTCTCCAGAAGCTGTGTGTGTGTGTGTGTGTGTGTGTGTGTGTGTGTGTGTGTGTGTGTGTGTGTGTGTGTGTGTGTGTGTGTGTGTGTGTGTGTGTGTGTGTGTGTGTGTGTGTGTGTGTGTGTGTGAGTGAGTGCCAAGCAGCCCTTGGTCTATTTTGGTCTATCATATTTCTCCCAATCAAATCCCATTTAGAGTGATCAGCACAAGGCCTCCTCCTGTTATAAATATCATCCTTCACAGGTCGGCTCCTCAGTGGGTCACACACCACGCGCATACGCACACACTTACACTTACACACGCACACACACACACACACTCACACGCACACACACACACACTTACACACATACTCACACTCACACGCACAAACACACACACACACATACTCACACTCACACTCGCACGCACGCACGCACGCACACACACACACACACACACACACACACACACACACACACACACACACTCACACGCACACGCACACGCACACTCACACTCACACTCACACTCACACTCACACTCACACTCACACTCACACGCACACGCACACGCACACGCACACGCACACGCACACGCACACGCACACGCACACGCACACGCACACGCACACGCACACGCACACACACACACAGAGACACGCACGCACAGACGCAGACGATGCAGGTAGTGTTAGGCAGGCCAGCTGCAGTAAGCATGAAAAGAACAGCCCCTAAAAGTGCATCC
>NC_045171.1:21835832-21843332 GCF_900700415.2 Clupea harengus | reverse complement strand
CCACTACAACGCCCGCGCACCGCAGCTGGAGTCCAGCAGGGGGCAGATGACCCTCCTGTACCGCGCCGCGCCTGGCAGCAGAGGCCGAGGGTTCAGCGCATCGTACCGCGCCAAGGTAGACACACACACACACACACACACACACACACACACACACACACACACAAACACACATGCAAGTTCAACTGTGTCTAGTCTCTACTGTGTCTAATGCATCATGTGGTCTATAGACTACATCTCTTTCTCTTGCTAGTTACTTTGGTGCTCTATGTTCTGTGTTGCTCTGCTGTAGTCATGGTAACACACACACACACATACACACACACACACACACACACACACGTGTCTCCCAGGGCTACTGTTTCCCGGGCGACGCGCCGTGCGGCAGCGACCAGGGCTGCTTCTCTGAACACCAGCGCTGCGACGGCTACTGGCACTGCCCGTCGGGGCGCGACGAGGAGGGCTGCCCGGCGTGTGCCGGCGGCTCGTACCCCTGCGAGGGCTCGGGGGGGGCCTGCTACGCCCCCCAGGAGCGCTGCGACAACCAGAAGCAGTGTGCCACCGGCTCGGACGAGAAGAACTGCCTGGAGTGCCAGCCGGGCAGCTTCCACTGCGGCAGCAACCTGTGCATCTACGAGACGTGGCGCTGCGACGGCCAGGAGGACTGCACCGACGGCAGCGACGAGCAGGGTTGCCTGGCAACCGTGCCACGCAAGGTCATCACCGCCGCCATCATCGGCAGCCTGGTCTGCAGCCTGCTGCTCGTCATCGCACTGGGATGTGCCTTTAAACTCTACACACTGAGGACGAGGGAGTACAGGTACACACACACACACACACACACACACACACACACACACACACACACACACACACACACACACACACACACACACACACACACACACACTTGTCATCGCACTGAGATGTGCCTTTAAACTCTACACACTGAGGACGAGGGAGTACAGGTGCACACACACACACACACACACACACACACACACACACACACACACACACACACACTTGTCATCGCACTGAGATGTGCCTTTAAACTCTACACACTGAGGACGAGGGAGTACAGGTGCACACACACACACACACACACACACACACACACACACACAATTGTCATCGCACTGAGATGTGCCTTTAAACTCTACACACTGAGGACGAGAGAGTACAGGTGCACACACACACACACACACACACACAGACACACAGACACACATTTGTACGCGAACACACCACACACAGACACACAGACACACAGACACACAGACACACAGACACACAGACACACAGACACACACATGTACGCACACACACAGACACACAGACACACATTTGTACGCGAACACACAGCACACACACACACACACACACACACACACACACACACACACACACACACACACACAATGATGTATGACTGCTCTCTTCAGGGCTTTCGAGACACAGATGACTCGCCTGGAGGCGGAGTTTGTACAGAGGGAAGCTCCGCCCTCTTATGGTCAGCTGATTGCCCAAGGTCTCATTCCACCTGTGGAGGACTTCCCTGTCTACAACCCCAACCAGGTAGTGTGTGTGTGTGTGTGTGTGTGTGTGTGTGTGTGTGTGTGTGTCTCCCTCCCCCTCTCTCTTGCTCTTATACTGCTGAAGGCCTCAGCTTCTCTCTGTCCACTGCCACCTGATACTCCCGTGTGTGTGTATCTGTGTGTGTGTGTGTGTGTGTGAATGTGTGTGTGTGTGTGTGTGTGTTTTATATAAGTGTGGCTGGGGCCTGCTGGGAGTGTGTGGTTAAAACCACAAGTCTGCTCTGTCAGTCAGAATCCCACCAGACTCTAAATCTTCAAACCTCCATTTCTCCTCTCCCCCCATTGCTCCTTCTCTCCTCTCCTCTTCTTTTCTTAATCTCCTTTTAATTTCTTCCTTTTCTCCTCTTCTCTGCCGCACTCATACTCTCTTATCTCCTCTTCTCTCCTCTCCTCCTCTACCCTCCTCTCCTCTTCTCTTCTCTTCTCTACCCTCCTCTCCTCTTCTCTTCTCTGTTCCCATCCTCTCCTCTTCTCTTCTCCCCCTCTCCCCTCCTCTCCTCCTCTCCTCTACCCTCCTCTCCTCTTCTCTTCTCCCATCTTCTCCCCCTCTCCTCCCCTCCTCCTGTCTCAGGTCTCCATGCTCCAGAACCTTCGCACGGCGATGCGTCGTCAGCTCCGTCGCCACTCGTCCCGCCGCTCGTCGTCACGGCGACGCCTGGGTCGCGCCTGGAGTCGTCTGTTCCACCGTGGTTCTCGGCTGCGGGGCCACATCCCTCTGCTGACCCCCCCCTCGGAACACCTCCCCTCGGGGCTCGGCTACGGCAACGACCCCGGCAACGACCCCCCTGCCGCCACCACCCCCTCCCCCTGCTCCACTGCCGCTCTGGGATTGGCTGCTCTCTGCCACGCCCCCCCTGAGATGCAAAGCTCGCCCGAGTCACCTGAATCTCCCGAGTCTCCTGGTTCACCCCTCTCACCCCTCTCACCCCTCTCACCCGACTCACCTGACTCACCCTTGTCTCCGGTCTCACCTGTGTCCTCCCTGCCCTCGGACTCGTCCGGCTCTGAGTGTTCCTCCCCAGAGGCCCCAGCAGGGCAGGACTGCGGCCCAGCGCGAGGCTCCCCCCCTGGGCACTCGGCGGTCGGCGAGGTCCCTGCCCTCCAGAGCCGCAGGATTGGTCCTCTCGTCTACAGGCACCGCCCTGCGAGGAGGCGGGCCCTGGCACTCGCCGCCCACCTGAGGGGCGTGGCTCTGGTCAGCTACCCTTCCAGAGGCCCCTCGGCCCTCACTTCCCCAGACACGCCCCCTCCCGTCCCCACGAATCAGGACGCGCCGTGTCAGAGGCAGCAGGTGGTTGGGTCACGGGGCCCTGCAGTTACCACGCCGACAGAGGAGAAACTGAGAGAAGCATCAGGGTTTAGGAGGGACTCCAACGACCTGTCAATCACCAGCAGCTCAGGAGACGAGGAGGAAGGGCTGCTACTGATCACCTGACAGATCCCTCCTCTCCTCTCTTCCTCTCCTTTTCTCTCTCTTCCTCTCCTTTTCTCTCTCTCTTCCTCTCCTTTTCTCTCTTCCTCTCCTTCTCTCTCTCTTCCTGTCCTTTTCTCCTTGTCTCTCTTTCTACCTATCCTTCTCTCTACCTCTCCTTCTGTGTCTATCTCTCCTTATCTTTCTCTCTACCACTCCCCACCACCACTACCTCTCTGTCCTCTGTGCTGATAACCTGACGTGCAGAGGATCCCTACCCATCCCATCTCTCTCCTCCCTTTTGTCCTCCTTCTTACCTCCTCTCCCTCTCCCTCTCCCTCTCTCACAGACAGTGGTTAGATGGGACTGCCTAACCCCCCCTAGTCTTCTGTGGCCTTGGGGGAAGAGGAAGAACCGTGGCGTTGCTAGGCTACAGCACTGGGACACTGGTGCTGAGAACACTGAGCATTTAGAACAATGAGCTTAGAATGTCACCGAGGTTCTGTGGTTAGAACACTGCTGTTGCTAAGTGACTGAGCTTCCGAAGAGACTGTCATATAACTGTGTCATGTGACTGTGTCATGTGACTGCGTCATGACCACAGGAGGGTTGCATCCATCCATAGTTCAGAAGCAGCCTTTCTTTAACAGTGACATTTTCATATTCTCTCACACCCTTGCACCTCATCAATAAAAGTTAAGAGAAAACGCCTCGGTGTTGTAGTGAAGTGAGTCTGGCCAGAAGGTCAGAGGTCGTGGGTCATGTAATCGTGTTCAGTGACCGTCAGAGTGCTGATGAGAGGTGACGTCACTGTCTGTGTCTTCATGTCCATGCGGTGGAGGTTTGAGGCCTCATTCAGATGTACTTCACACTTTAAACACCAGGTGTCACTGTCGGCAGTGCAGTGTAGCAGGCATTCGAAGGGTGTCACTGTGTGATTAAATAGCCGCTCCATAGAAGGGCTCATACTCAAGATGTGCCACACTGACAGATTTCAATTCAATTCAATTCAATTCAATTTGATTTATCAGACCCTCCAGGAAGTTGCGATGTTGCGATCGCACCAATTCACGCGAATTCAACGATTCCCCGCAAATTCAGCGCGACGTTGCAATTTTAACACATCACCGCAACTTTCCCGCAAATTTGACAAATCATTGTCGTCTCCCACAACTTTCTCCCTTCCACGGCTACATCAAGGGCGGAAATTCTGCCCTGCCGACACGGTGCAGACACGAATCTGTTGTAAACAATGAGAATGGCCACACCAGACATGGAAACCCATGTCCTCCGAGAATTCAGAAATAGATCTGGCTTCAATTTTTATAATTTTCTGCAAGGTGTGCGTGGCCCTTTTTACATAGAGTCTGGTAATACATCTATGAAATGTAATGAAAATTATATATTTTGCTGTGAATAATGAAGGAAGCAATGAATCCGAATATTTCCCAAACCCAGGAGCGCTGTTGCCATGGAGATTTAATGTTACTTTCTGCTTGAAGATAAGGTAGCAGCTAGTGTTGAAGAATGGATCACTTGAAATTGGACGACTTTAAATTAATATATGAAATTGAACAACATAAACACCTGTACGGATCAAATAAATCAACAAGGATAGCAAAACAGATTGATCAGCATAGAATGACAACGGCAGAAACGCAGGAAGGACTTCAGACAGACAGATCAGTGACACAGGCTGTTTTTTTCCCGTTATATGTGAAGGCTGAGACATTCATAACATAGTATTCAGTCTTACTGGTGGTCCTTTTGTAATACCAACAGGTGCACTTTGTTGTGGATAAGTAAAGCCTATGTACTGTTCCCGCTACGTGTTTTACACCACCAGTGCGTTAACGTAGGTAAACAGACAGCCAAACTCGATTACACAAGCCAGGTAGCGAGCGCCTTGCTCCTTTATTGATGGTCAGGTGAAATCTATGAGTGAAACTGTAATACAGAAAATACTTAAAAGGTATACTAAACACAGCAAGTTACTACTCGTTACATCAAGAATCAGAGCAACAACAGATTACAGCACAGCTGGCTAACAAGTGCTAACGTTAGCCATTAACTGAATTATGAATGAATAACGGTCATATCGCTATATTACTAATAATTAACACTAACACAGTTCATGGAAATTAAATTTAGGTCACTTAAACATGTTTATCACAGTATGAAACAGTCAAAACACGTAGTCATTGTTTTCGAGGGTGTGAGGGAAAGCATAACACAAGGTTTACTATGAGCATACCGTAACTAGCATGTGTTTCTAGATAACTGTCTAACAGCGGTTGCCATTCTCACAGACGAACATTTTAATGATGTCAAAGTAAAAGTCAAATACTATACTGTGTTCGTTTCTATAACAACAATACAAGCAATATACATTTGCTGACCTAAATAAGCAGAGGGCAGAACATTTTGCTACATTTTTGTAGTCCTGGTAATCTTTTGTTTGGCATGTTGGTAAGGTTATTTAGGGGACCATTTATCAATAGTTTTGTTCTTTAATGAATGTTTGTTTATTAATTACTTATGTTTCAACCAATAACTCAATTATAATTACAAAGAGGGAAATTTGCAACTTTTTTATCGCAACTTTCACTTGCTCCCGCAATTTCATCGCAACAAACACCTAAAAAACACCGCAACGTTCATTGCAACTTTTTGGAAAAGCTCCCGCGAAATCAGGAATTTTAGGCCGCAACTATCACAAAAAAGGCCCGCAAAATCCTGGGCGGACTGATTTATGTAGCACCAAAACCGTAACATTGCTTTCCCGAGCCCAGGGCCTAAACCCCCTTAGAGCAAGCACAAGAATAGCATACCTACCTTCAGGACTGAACCAATCAGTGAGAGCCTTACCTACCTGCAGGTCTGAACCAATCAGTGAGAGCCTTACCTAACTGCAGGTCTGAACCAATCAGTGAGAGCCTTACCTACCTGCAGGTCTGAACCAATCAGTGAGAGCCTTACCTACCTGCAGGTCTGAACCAATCAGTGAGAGCCTTACCCATACCTACCCGCAGTCTCAGTCAGTGGAATGTACCACTCATGAAGGGGAGAGCATCCACGACACCCTGCCCTGCTGACTCCCTCCGAGAGTCCTGACCTCTGACCTCTGGTCTAAGGCCCCCTGTGAGAGGGAGGATCTGACTGGCTCCCTTTTAATGGGAATGATTGTTTACAAAATACCCAGAGACACAATGTTTGTTTCCCTCAGAATGAAATTTAATAAGCTATTAATATGCTAATAACACTTTTACAAATCAAAAAACAGGAAGTTGAACAGCTTTCCTCAGTAGAATTCACATGTTTGACACACATGTCAGGAATGGCATCTCTTGGGGAGTCCCCGATGCGATACTGTACACAGTATTTACAAGGCCAACAGCGCCCCCTATGGGAGGCAGAGTGGCACAGGAGAGGATAACGGCATGGGCAAACTTACAGAGGTGTGTGTGTGTGACTCGGGTCAGGGGCGTGTGTGTGTGTCTGTGTGTGTGAGTGTGTGTGTGTGTGGTGGGAAGTACTGAGGCCTAAACACACCTGTAAATAGAACTCAGTATCTCACAGTGTAGAATGGTCTGGGAGCCACCTCTTAGGAAGACTGGCATCTCCTTCAACCAATCATATCTGAGGAGTCATAATCTCCCTCAGCCTATCAGGTCTGAGGACAGGTGTGGCAGGAGGTGCTGTAAGTGACTTGGCTTAGTACTGGCGTCTGGGTGGTGGAGACATGGGGCTTTACACATCCAACTAGCAGCATGGCAGAACTGCCCCACCCCCGACGCTGTTGCCCCTCCCCACTGGCACGTAGTTACCCCTGTGTTAGCGCACGTAGTTGCCCCTGTAGAAACATTGTTACCCCCCTGTGCACACGCAATGGGACGGAGGGAACCAGCTAAGCAGCAAACAGGTCAGTAAAGAGCAGCCTGGGTCATCCAGATGGCTCGTGCATAGTGCTAGTCATGGTTTTAATCATCGTTAGCATTAGCGCTTAGTGCAAGTCATGGTTTTAATCATCGTTAGCATTAGCGCTGGGTGCATATTGCTAGTCATGGTTTTAATCATCGTTAGCATTAGCGCTGAGTGCAAAGTGCTAGTCATGGTTTTAATCATCGTTAGCATTAGCACTGAGTGCAAAGTGCTAGTCATGGTTTTAATCATCGTTAGCATTAGCACTGAGTGCAAAGTGCTAGTCATGGTTTTAATCATCGTTAGCATTAGTGCTGAGTGCAAAGTGCTAGTCATGGTTTTAATCTTCGTTAGCTTTAGCGCTGAGTGCAAAGTGCTAGTCATGGTTTTAATCATCGTTAGCATTAGCGCTGTGTGCACTCAGTGGCAGCAGCAGAGAAGAGTCACATCTTACTCATGTTCTTCCGTCAGTTCTCAGAAGGGTTGAGGAGTAACAGGTTAGTGGGTTTCTATGTGGCTTCATGGACAACCTGGATCTGACACACACTATTTATATAATAATAATAATAA
>NC_045171.1:21818332-21820832 GCF_900700415.2 Clupea harengus | reverse complement strand
TGGCAGGGGTGTGTGTGTGTGTGTTTGTATGTTTGTGGCAGGGGTGTGTGTGTGTGTTTGTACGTGTGTGTGTGTTTGTACGTGTGTGGCAGGGGTGTGTGGGGTGTGTGATCTAGTGCCCACTTCCCAGAGGTCTGCTTCAAGGCCAGCCAAGCCAGTCCAGTTGGCAAACTAGATGGTTACTCAAACCATCTAGTTTGCCAACTGGACTGGCTGTGTGTGTGTGTGTGTGTGTGTGTGTGTGTGTGTGTGTGTGTGTGGGAGGCGGTTACCTGCACCTCATCCATCACGGCCACAGTGACGACCCCCCACAAAGTCCACGCTGTCAGTGAACTTCCTGCAGGGACCCCCCCACACACACACACCATGCCCCCCCCCCCCCCCCACCCACACACACAAAACCGGGGTACACCTTTCAACCCCCAGCACATTTTTGGCAGTCGCCACCAGTTGGACAGAGTTCTCCATCCTGTTCTCTACACACACACACACACACACACACACACACACACACACACTCTGGAGTAAACACACTCACACACACACAGAACTCACACACTAACATGAAAAACAAACTACTAAATACACTGGGATACAAACACACTAACACTCTAACCTACACTTCCTCTACACTACACACACACACACACACCAACACACTAACCTACATTTCCTCTACACCACACACACACACTCACACACAGTAACACTCTAACCTACACTTCCTCTACTACACCCCACACACACACACGCTCTGGAGTAAACACACACACACACACACACACACACACACACACACACACACACACACACACACTAACACTCTAACCCAGGGGTGTCAAACTCAAATACACAGTGGGCCAAAATTAAAAACGGCTTCCAAGTCGAGGGCCGGACATGTTCAATATTGGTTGAAAATGAACTAAAGTTTAACATAGGCCTACTGAATCTGGGGCAGGCAGCCTAAGGCTTAGGCCTTTTAGTCATTGCCTAGAAATTTCAAAATAAAATAAAACATCAGTGGCATTCATTTCTAATGCCTCTCTCTTTTCTGCACATCGCAGGCACTCCATCAGGGCTCCATCTGTGGTCAGTCCCACAAGTTTCTCCCATTTAGATTCCTCTTCAAAGATCTTTCCCCATATTTGTGCCATGCATTGGTTTAGATCCTAAAAAGTTCATCTATAACGCACAGAGTTGAGTCCACTCCACGGATGAAGATTGACAGCGGGGCTGTATCAGATGTGTCGCTAATCTCATCCACAGCAAGGGAGTATGCGCTGAAATCTTTTCCCTTTCCCATTAGCTGCTGTTGTGGATCGGTGGCAAGGTCACATACACAATCAGCAACAGTGTTTCTGCACAGGCTCACATTTAAAAATGCGTGCCTTTTATCAGGGCACACAATGTCGCAAACTTTTATCATGCAGTTGTTGACAAATTCTCCCTCAGTAAAGGGTCGGGCTGCTTTAGGGATCTCCGCTACTACAATAAAGCTTGCCTTCACAGCAGCCTCACTTTGTGATTTGGCTTTTACGAACACAGTCTGCTGTGTGACACCAGCGATCTTTTCGAATCCTCTTCCTTCGGTAGCTTCTGTTTCATGTCCAGATGTTTGTACTTGTACTAGGTGTTTCGGTTCATAGTGCCATCTTAAATTATATTCTTTCATTACAGCCACATCGGCTCCACACACAACATTTACATTTACATTTAGTCATTTAGCAGACGCTTTTGTCCAAAGCGACGTACAAGGGAGAGAATATTCAAGCTACGAGCAATACACAAGATGAACAGGTTTGCCCTTTACATCGGTAAACATATATTCTGCCAATATTGGCCATTTTTGTGGGGGAGAGAGACATGCCGCAAGCTAAACTTTGACTTCAGGTGATGAGGCTGCAGACAGTGGGGCAAGGGCTCGCGCTTGCGGCCCTAAATTGACGTAGGCTACCAACGCGGTGGCAGTGCATTGTGGGACTTGCAGTATTAGTGGTGCGTGTGACCTACCGGCGGCCGCGGCAAGCCAGCTCTGATAGACATTACATATTCTCTGGCGGGCCAAATAAAATGACACCGTGGCCCATTCAAATCAATGGAACTTTTTGCAACATTCCGAGGAGGCGGTGGGCCGGATGAAATCACTTGGCGGGCCGGATCTGGCCTTGAGTTTGACACATGTGCTCTAGCCTAGGTCAAGTTGTTGGCAGGCTAGCCAACATAGCTATCACAATAACATTACAGAGAAGGCGACGCGAGAGCACTTATTACAAGCATCAATGTCCAAGCGTGTTATAACAAGCTTGCTAACATCGCTAACGAGATGTCTTGCTAGCGGCTAAACTTACTGGAACCTGTTGAAATTTGCTTACTTTGTATGACAAACTAGCAAGTCAACAACTTTCCAAACACAGTCAAACATCAAGCAAGTGCCACACAAGACAAAGCAAGACAGCAAAAAAGTTACTGAATAGTCCAGCAGAAAGTAGCCCCCTACCTG
>NC_045171.1:21790832-21805832 GCF_900700415.2 Clupea harengus | reverse complement strand
CAGAAAGGATGAAAATAGGCAGATAGACAGGCAGGAGTTGGCACATAGTGGAGCCTTTAGTAGTAAACTAACCCAAACATGGACAGCTGAATTCCCTCCTCATGCACTAGCAGTGTGCGTGTGTGTGTGTGTGTGTGTGTGTGTGTGTGTGTGTGTGTATGTGTGGCTCTCTGGGCTGCACGGAAGTGTCACGTCTTATAATAACTCTGAGTCATACAGTACAGTATGGCCCAGACATACACACTCTAACACACACATACACACTAACACACACAAACGGATAAAGAGCACTGTGTCTAGACAATTATGCCATGACTCGAAATGAAAAGTACCACTGCTATTACTACTTCCAGCTCCGGGGTTAGCCCTGCTTATTACAACTTCTACGCTGCGTTACTAAACTTCTGCACTGACACAGACGGACGAAGAAGAAATGTTTGTAGTTATACACAAGAAAACTTTCCCTGTAGAACATTATCACCATGTCGTGCACAACTCTAGTCCGCTATGAAATCCACCACGCGCATAGCGCGCGCTCCGGTCGTCTTATGATGCAATCCCGCGAGGATGAGCTGCATTATGATGTGGCTCTTCAGCACGAGTCACCCACTCGCGAGCCGAATACAACACCGCTGAAGTGGGCGCACGGTACACAAGCGCGTTGCGGCTGTATGAAGCCCGAGTAAAGACACACAGTATTAACTCCGAGCACAGCACACGCACAAGTGGTGAAATGTTATGCGGATAGTGTTACTTAGACTAAGCTTCATAACAACTCGTTTTTGATTTGCTGAAGTACATTTCGAGGGGAGATTACTCCACAAGTTAACCAATCAAATTATCCGGCAGGATTTTATGACCAATAAAATCGCCACCAAACCAGCAGTGAACTCAAACAACCTGCTGCGCTTAAAGTCGGTGTGAAGTCGCGCTAACAGTGCCCTCGGCGCGAGGATACTCACCTATGATAATGGCGCAGGCGCTTAGAAGACCAATTTCCTTCTTCAGAGTAACCCTTTCTTTATCCGGCTCATTTTCGGCCGAGTCCAGCATCCGGTCTCGGACCCCCGGCTCCTGAGTCGCGCAGTTCCGCCGGTGGCTCTCGGTTCCGTCCATCTTAAAACGGAGAGGGAGAAAGTGACTCTGCGCGCTCGCATTGCCTCATATACCGCTCCGATGTCCACTGGAGCGCTCACGCATGCGCAGCGCTCCCAACACCTCTGACTGAAGCGGCCGCCATCCCCTCTTCTCTCCGCGCTGAATGGAAGCCCCACGTGCTAACTGTACTTCTGTAACTTTGTGTGGGGAACGTAGATTACACACACACACCCTCCATGCAGACTCACACACATACGCACGCACACACACCCTCCATGCAGACTCACACACACACACACACTTCATGCAGACTCACTCTCTCACTCCAGCTCATGGGGGCCCCTAAGCCAGAGCCTCTGCGTGAAGTCGCTGTTATGTATCTCTTATTTGTGGTTGAAAGAGGTGTATTTTGTAAATTTTTCTGTTGGCTTTAATTGAGTGTACCTGCACTGTGCATGTGCGCCAGGGGCGTAACTATAGACAATGCAGCCAGCATGGAGGGTTCGTAGGCAAAGCAGACCCTGCCGTATAACCTTTCTCGGTTGACAAGCTGACTGAGCACAGCCAGAGGCACAGTACACCTGCAAGCCAAACGTGTTTTGCGAGCGCACATTTTTCGTTTCGCGAAGGGGGGGGGGGGGGGGGGGGGGCTTTTACATGTCTAGGCCCAGGGGCCCATGGTTTCATCATCCGTCCATGCTCACACACACACATACTCCAAGCAGACTCTCTCAGGCACACACACACACTCCATGCAGACTCACACTCACACACACACAAACTCCATGCAGACTCTCTCTCACACACACACACACTCCATGCAGACCCACACACTCCATGCAGACTAATAAAACAGTAATTAATACTCTAAAACACATCAATGCTGCAGTTCATATTGAAAAAATGTCATGGGTTGAAAATGGCTCAACACGCCATCTACTGTTTATCACCCTGAACTGAACCTTGCATGGCCGATGCTGACGTATCTACGACCCCTAGCTCTACTATGAGCTGCCTCCCCAGTCCCGCCCATGAGTCTGAGCCACTTCCTCTAGCCCCGCCCACGACTATGAACCACCTCCCAAGCCCCGCCCACAAGCCTGAGACATCTCACATAGCCCCGCCCACGAATGTGAGCCACCTCTCCTAGCCCGGCCCACGAGTCTGACCATTCTTCACAAGGATGCGGTGGGTGAAGTTAGGCTCAGAGCTGGGGGTGAACTTTTACACTTGAACAAAAAGTCCATGCAATTAATATGATGGACATGTGAGGCTGTAGAATTAACCCTTTAAACCTGACATGTGAGACTGTAGAATTAACCCTTTAGACCTGACATGTGAGGCTGTAGAATTAACCCTTTAAACCTGACATGTGAGACTGTAGAATTAACCCTTTAGACCTGACATGTGAGACTGTAGAATTAACCCTTTAAACCTGAATGTAGAATTAACCCGTTAAACCTGACATGTGAGGCTGTAGAATTAACCCTTTAAACCTGACATGTGAGGCTGTAGAATTAACCCTTTAAACCTGACATGTGAGACTGTAGAATTAACCCTTTAAACCTGACGTGTGAGACTGTAGAATTAACCCTTTAAACCTGACATGTGAGACTGTAGAATTAACCCTTTAAACCTGACATGTCAGACTGTAGAATTAACCCTTTAAACCTGACATGTGAGAGTGTAGAATTAACCCTTTAAACCTGACATGTGAGACTGTAGAATTAACCCTTTAAACCTGACATGTGAGACTGTAGAATTATGCATGGGGAGGGTGCAGTGCCCCGATATATGCTGCTCTGGTCATAGTTGTCTGTGGTTTGTGTGTGTGTGTGTGTGT
This sequence comes from Clupea harengus, assembly GCF_900700415.2. Lineage (NCBI taxonomy): Eukaryota > Metazoa > Chordata > Actinopteri > Clupeiformes > Clupeidae > Clupea > Clupea harengus. The sequence goes on along the minus strand of NC_045171.1, from coordinate 21,802,891 downwards.
GTGTGTCTGTTTGTGTGTGTGTGTGTTTGTGAGAGAGAGGGTGGCAACTGGCAAGTTCAGCAAGTAAGAAGCTCAATGTTGGGAAACTATGGGGCCATGGCAGGAAGTGCTAGTTTGTGTGTGTGTGTGTGTGTGTGTGTGTGTGTGTGTGTGAGTGAGTTTTCTCTTCTCTTATCTCCTCCTCTGCTCTCAGTAAAATAAAGAAAAACAACACTGGCCTCCAAGTCACAGGGGACTTTGTGTGTGTGTGTGTGTGTGTGTTACTTGAGACTGAAACACAAAGGAGTAACTTGACACCGCCTCATCTAATCCATAGGGCGTGTGTAAGTGTGTGTGTGAACATGTGTGTGTTTGAGGCGCTGATGAAGACAAGACATGCTTCAGAACAAAAGCGGGGTAAAAACCACATATTTGAGCTGACAGTGAACATATTTGAGTCATGCATCTGCATGCCCTGACACACACACACACACACGGAAAGGCACACATACAGTGTGTATGCACGAACACACACAGACACACACGCTCGTGAGACACTCCGACGTAAATAAGTGCTTGACATTTGCAGGTGTGTGATTCTACAGCCTCTTGGGGATCTCCCTTACTGCAGCACCTCCTTCTCACTGCTCTCTACTTCCCACACACAGATCTGCACACACATAGACACACACACACACACACACACGTATAGACACACACACACACACATACACACACTCTTCTTTCTCTGTCTCGTTGACTTACACGTTTCTCCATTTTGTATTTTCTCTTCCTTTCACAAACAGGACCAGCAAAAAGACAAAGACTATGAAAGGCTGTCTAGGTCATCATTCTCAGTTACACACACACACACACACACACACACACACACACACACACACACACACACACACACACACACACACACACACACACACACACACACACACACACACACACACACACACACACACTATCAAACCCTCTTTCTCACTATCAAACCTTTCACACGCTCTATCAAACCCTCTCTCCGACACTATCAAAGTCGCTAGTGTGTGAGAGTTTAATAGTGTGTGAGAGAGTTTGGTAGTGCGTGTGAGAGGGTTGATCCTCCCCTTTTCGATTGGCTGGGAATGCTGTCGATATTTTTTGCTATCTTTCATTGGCTCACTCCCAGAGTATGCCGGCACGGTTCAGATTTTGAATGTACTAACCTATATCTGCTACAGAGAGCATTGGCCAATTTTGATAATTTTTTCCCCCAACGCCTTACAATGTCTTCAAGATAATCAGAGGCAGACAGATAGCATGGGATCAAAGCGCTTGGCTTGGGAAAGACTATTTTACTGTAGCCTACCAGCATCAGCACAAAGCAGACATCACAATTGAATTGAATGCATTTCATAAATACATGTTCTCCTCATGTTTAATGTTGTTGGCTAATTTCATGGCTGTTTGCAATAAAAAAAGAAATGTTTCAGCCTACAAGGCGAATTTGTTATTATACAGTTACTTGCCTAAACGATAGAAGACATTCCTCCAAAATACCTCTTTTTAATGATTTTGTTGCCGTTTCGTGATTTCCGCTAAGAATTTTTTTTTCTTCAGGCTAATAGAACTTTTAACGTCCCAAGTGTTGCGTAGCAACCCATTACTTGCTGACTTCAAGTTACAATGACTTTCCGCTACGTTAAATGACGGACTTCTTGCGGAATGATATGAAAGATGTGAATTAGAAACACAAAACCCGTTGCCAATGACAGCGCTGATTAACTTTTCGAGGTGGTGAATATCAAGAAATTACAGACCTGCTAACGTTGGGGTGCCCCATTCAAATCAACGGAACTTTTTTGAACATTCTGAAGAGCCGTAAGAAATAAAGGCCTGCCCCTAATACAGGCCGGTGCGCTGTGCAGCCTAAGTAAATAAAAGTCCCGGCTACTATTTGAGGATTTACGGTACACACAGGCTAAAGACATACATTCATGCTTAAATGAAGACATACAGACACTTTTCCAGGTGCTTGCTCTTAATGAGCAGCTCTTACCTTATCAGTAGTCTCACCCCTCCTGGTTATGATGGTAGGGCTCTTTCGTGGGAACTTCTACGTGCTCTTTGATGAATTCTGCATCCCCTTATGCATAAACCTTTTAATTAATATGTGGCTGTCTCTGTAAGCCTGCACCTGTGTAAACTGTGTGATCTTGTTTTGAGAAATTAGGCTTCCCTGTTTGGCCTGACCTTCATTTCTACACACAGGCCTCTCTGCCTGGTAATTAGGCCTCTCTGCACGTAGGCCTCGAAGACTGGCCTGACCTTCATCTGTGCACACGGACCATTCTGTTTGACCTAACAAACCACTCACCTCTGCACACGGGCCTATGCACACTTGTTGTTGCAAAACTGCTTCATGTTCACCACACCACTGTATCATAACCATGATTCTCAACACTAACATAAAGACATATGTCGTGTCTAAAATATACACACACGCGGTCCCATTTAAGCAGGAGTCGAACCGCAGATGGTGAATTCTTTAAGCAGGGTTTATTGCAGATCTTAAACCACAATAAGAGAAAGTCCTAGGAATATTTCTGTCTACCTAAAGTCGCGCGCTGCCATTTAAACCTCTTCTGACACTCCCACTTCAGCCTTGACTGGCTGACCCTGTATCCAATCACATCATTAACTTCTAACCTGACTCCATCCAATCAGAAAGCTTCCATGGTATACAATACCACACCCATTTTAACCAGGATACACTCATTCAACAAGTATCTGATGAATCCATTTCTTATTCATTTGAAAATATCCCACACATACACATATTAATATACAGACATATACATGCTTATGGTGCAAACCCATGACACCGTTACAAGCGACGCGATATTCTAAATCCCATGCATTTCAACGTGAGCCAATTCATTGTGACGTAGACCACCCTTTTGGGCGACGCGACCGATAAAAGTTAAAAAAAGTTGAATCCTATGCAAATGAGGAGCGATTTTTCCCGGCAGCGGCCAATCAGATTGTTTGGTGTCGTCTCTGACGGTTTGAAAATTGCAGTAGTGTGGCATCGTTTGGTCGTAAAATTTGCTAAAAAGAGAGGCTTGGATGGCCTTGTAAGGGCTTGTTGTTGTTCCTGGTATGTTATATATTTAATCCTGGGCTTATTTGAACAGAATTACAGTTTTGATATAAAGACAAGTGACTAGATAGCCTACTAACTGGCTAGCCTGCTAACTAGCTCACTAGTCCAGTCTGTTATGCTATTTCCACGCCCACTCAAAGCGATGGAAGCGTATCGCGTCGCTGTCATGGGTTTGCACCGTTACACTCAGACATACACACATGCTGACATAAAGACATACCCACATGCTAACATACAGACATACACACATGCTAATATACAGACAAACACATATGCTAACATACAGACATACACACATGCTAACATACAGACAAACACATATGCTAACATACAGATATACACACATGCTAACATACAGATATACACACATGCTAACATACAGACATACACACATGCTAACATACACGCATGCTAACACTTAGACATACACACATGCTAACATACATACATACACACATGCTTACACTCAGACCTACACACATGCTAACATACAGACATACACACATGCTAACATACAGACAAACACACATGCTAACATACAGACAAACACACATGCTAACACACAGACATACACACATGCTAACACTCAGACATACACACATGCTAAAACCAAGACATACAGACATACACACATGCTTACACTCAGACATACACACATGCTAAAATCAAGACATACACACACGCTAACACTCAGACATAGACCCACATGCTAACATACAGACGAACACACATGCTAACATACAGACATACACACATGCTAACATACAGACATACACACATGCTAACACATTTAGACATACACACATGCTAACACTCAGACATACACACATGCTAACACTCAGACATACACACATGCTAACACTCAGACATACACACATGCTAACACATAGACATACACAGTGATTAGAGAAGGGGAACTATTTAGAGATAGGGAATTCATTTGACATGGGGAACTATCGAGTGATAGGGAACTAACGTGATACTGCAGCATCCTACAATGACTGTTAGGGGGTTGGTTAGGGTGGTTCAGGAACTACTGCTCTCCTCACACCTGATCTCCATACACACACACACACACACACACACACACACACACACAAAGGGTGGTTTTCAACACACCATAAACCACTTACCTCTTGAGACGTTAACTTTACAACAGCTTCCTGTGTTTACAGAGAGCAGATAACCCAGGGACTGAGACTTGAGTGACAGTGAACACACACACATACACACGCACAGATACACGCATACACACACACACGCAGGCATGTGCGCGCACACACACAGACACACACACACACACAGAAGGAGAGAAAAGCATAAAATGACTCAGGATGGAGATCTGAGGGGATCTCAGGCCGCTCATTATATTCCTGTGAGAAACAATAGGACAAGTTTGGTTTCCTAATTCAAAAATTATGATATAAAATCATATTTGACTTAAAACTAACCCGAGGCTCAACCCAAAGCCTCTCTCACTAATGTGTGTTCTCGGTACATCATGACTTTGGGATACATTGATTGTTCAAGGATAATTCAAAATGTTTTGGTATCACACTTTGGATCATAGTACTTATGAACTCATGATTGAAAGAAAAATACTGTTTATGTGCAATTTTGAATTGTGGGGAACATGTCTCACTCTCAGGTTTAAAGTGGCAATATGCAGTAATTGTACATCAGGATTAGGGTTAGGATAAGCAGTTTAACCTTAAAATAACAGCTTTAAAAAAATTGGGGCGCTACAATGACTTTTAATATGGAGAATCGCCTCCGTGCCATTGCCAGACCAGGGTCCGTAGGCATATTACTGCCAAATGTAGGTTTGCCTGAAGCCGCCCGGTTTCTACTGTCTGCCAAACTAGTAAGTATCTTATTTGCCGTCTTGCTTTGTCTTGTGTGTTGCACTTGCTTGATGTTTGACTGTGTTAGGACAGTTGTTGACTAACTAGTTTGTCATAATGTCAAAAGTCAGCACATTTCAAGAGATTTCGTTAGTTTTAGCCGCTAGCATATCGTTAGCGATTAGCAATTGTTCCGTTATGCTACTTTAAGAAAGTGGCCTCTCAACCGTTGCAGGGAACTATAAAGTCAACTTATTCTGCATTTTGGTAAGCCAATCTAACCTCTCCAAAAAACAACCTGAGTAGTCTAACCATTTCCCACTTCTTGGTTCCTTTATTGACCACTGCATAATAAAACACACATTCTGTAACCCCATTAGGAATTGTGCGAGGTGGTGAATTTTCCCCAAGCTTTTCCCCCTTTCTGTTCTCTTAAATCATCTCCCCTGACCTCTGAACCTCACACTACTACCACCATGGCCCTGTCTCTGTCTCTCACAGACACACACACACAAACAGCAGATCCTCAGTTCCCAGTAAGATGTGCGAAAGTGTGTGTGTGTGTGTGTGTGTGAGAGAGTGTGTGTATGTGCTTGAATCTCCCTTGTGTCTTGACATGTATGTTTCTGAGGGTGTTTCTGCAAACAGGCAAAATCTTTGTAGGTGTGTGAAGAGCATGTAGGTATGTGTGTGGATGTCTGGATGTGTGTGTTTGTGAGTGTGTAATTGCCAGTGTGTGTGTGTGTGTTTTAGTGTAAGGACCTTCCTGTGTGTGTGTGTGCATACTGTACTCTTCTTGTCTGTATGTGTGTGTGTCTGTGAGTGAGTGTGTGTGTGTATATGTACAGTATGTGTGTGTGTATGTATGCATATATGTGTATGTACATGTGTGTGTATATGTGTGTGTGTGCGTGTATGTATTTGTATATGTATATATGTGTGTGTATATGTATATATGTGTGTGTGTGTACAGTATGTGTTTGCGTATATATGTACAGTATGTGTGTGTGTGTGTGTGTGTATGTATGTACAGTATGTGTGTGTGTGTCTGTGTGCATGAGTGTGTGTGTCTGTGTGTGTATATGTATGTATATGTGTGTATGTACATGTGTGTGTATATGTACAGTATGTGTGTGTGTGTGTGTGTGTGTGAACAGTATGTGTGTGTGAACAGTATGTGTGTGTGTGTGTGTGTTTCATGGGCGGTCCGTGGAGGCTGAGTGCTACCTCCTCAGAATGCCCAATGACAGCCAGACTCACCAGAGTGCCAAGGCTTTGTCAGCGCACAGGAAGGCCCTCACACTAAAACACACACACACACACACTGGCAATTTCACACACACATATATGCGCGTGCACACACACACACACACACACTGGCAATTACACACACACATATGCACACACACAGGAGGATGTGAAACGGAAGCAGTGAGTGAAACTAACTTAGGAGGGGCCAAGCCCCAGACAAATATATCACAAGAGGCATAGTGTGTGTGTGTGTGATTGTGAGTGTGTGTGTGAGTGAGTGAGGGAGTGTGTGTGTGAGTGAGTGAGGGAGTGTGTGTGTGTGAGTGAGTGAGTGAGTGTGTGTGTGTGAGGAGGCTGTGTCCAGGGCCCCGTTCGTCGTAAGGGCTGAAGCTAAGTTAATCAATTGTCCTTTTAGCCCGTTAACATTAGCGAGCTGATTGAGGACAGGATATATCGGCTCGTCAAAGGCTGATCCGCATCCAAATCATGTGGTTAATTTCAACCAGGCTAAACTTATCAGGGCAATTGCGCGTGCCCCTACTTCAAAAGGCAGTAAAGGTCAATCACCAAAACCATGATTTTCTGATGGTAAAATGGCTTCTAAACTCAAAGAAAGTGTCTCTTTTTTTCTCTGCTGGCGAGCAGGAGATGACCATGAATGCTTATGAAGAATACAAGACCATAATCATGGCAAAATCAAACACCGCCATCGCTGTGAGAGCAAGACAAGAAGCGGTGTATGAGGCTGTCTATGCGGTGATATCTATGTATGAATGTGTGATGACAAGTGTGATCTGGGACAGTGGGTAGCGCTGTCGGTTAGTAACTGCAAGGTTGCTAGTTTGATACCCCTCACCTCCTACCTTGGTGTAGTTTTACATTTCCTTGTAAGTCGCTTTGAATAAAAGTGTCTGTTAAATTACTAAATGTAAATGTATTAATAACAAATGCAATAAATTGAAGCAGTGAAAATAAATTGTGTGTATTTCTCTCTATTCTTATCATGAGTCCACCTTAATACTTTTCGCCAATAATGATATGCTATGGTGTACTAATAACACTGTCATATAATTATGAGTGCTTTGTTCTCCGCATCGCTGACACTACAAAAATGTACCACTCGCAAAAAAGCGCAAGACAGTCAATGTTCGACTGTGGTGTTTGCAATAAATGACTTGAGAAGGGCTTATTCCTTGTCGGCTGAATCGGTAACGCTCATACAAGAACTCATCATGATGGAATAACGATCGCAAAGAACTCTCTCCCTAAGCTAATCTAACTATCTAATATCGCTCCTTGGTCAATGGGATCTGTCCTTTTTCCAGGGGTGTGGCAAGCTTATCTAGCTACACTTAAGTTAGCCTGCACTGGAGCAGGTTAGAGCTAATTGATATGCTGCTATGGTGATTTATCGAAAGTTGCTTCCACGAACCAAAAAGAGGGGCGTTTTTTTTTTTTATCTTAGCCTGAAAATTAGCGACGAATAGGGCCCAGGTGTGCCTGCACTGGATTGTGTAGCCCATTCAGTTTTAACCTTTTAAGATTCTGTTTTAATTATTCATCCTTCTTGAAAGCCCTCTCTGCAGTTTCCCCACTCAGGGACTCCTCAAGCTTGGATCTGTGTGTTTGTGTGTGTGTGTTTGTTTGATAGATCTGAAATTAATTTTTATAATGATGTAACACCTCCAGTCCGTATCAAGGTTATTATCGTTAACGAAGACCAAAACTAAGAGTAAACGTTTTTTTTCGTTAACTGAAATAAAAATAAGAATGAGGCTTTATAAAAAAACGATAACTAACTGAAACTGTATTGTGTCTTTACAAAACGCACTAAAATAAAATAGAATTGTACAGAGAATGTCTTTAGTTTTCGTCTTTTTAGTACACGCCCCTCGCCTGGTATCATGGCGGCAAAAGTCGGGAGAAAGCGACAGAGTCCCATTTGGGATTACTGCGAACAGTGACGTGCGGTGAGGTTCGTGGCTGGTGAGGCACTGACTCTTTCAGAGTCAGATTTACAAAATGATAAACCCAATAGAGTATCTTAAATCACCATTCAATTGGCAGCTTGCACATTGACTACTGGTTGTTTTTCATATCAGCATTCTTTATGTTGCACTCCTACAAGCTGCGGAGTGGATATAAAGTGTTTTTTAAGAAAAGACACAGGACAACGTGCTGCTTTCATCAGGTCGGTAGCTGCAGTGCTTTGCAGTGCATTGGCGGTGTACGACAGAGCATCTGCAGCTGAGGTTAACTGGGGGAAGAGTGATGGGTTATTATTGGGCTGGAGTAGTCTGGTGTGTGAGGGGGTTGTAATGTGTTATGTGTTTTAGTTGTGTAATTGTGTGACCAAGTTAGGTAATGGTTTAATAAAGGAGTGTAAACCTCCCTCTCTCTCTCCAGTCTTTCTCTCTTTCTTCAGTCTCTCTCTTTCTTTCTCCCCCATCTCTCTCTCTCTCTCTCTCTCTCTCTCAATTCAAATGAACTTTAATGGCATGGCATTGTTTTTGTATTGCCAAAACATAACATTTAAACACAAGGTTTACATACAGAATACAAAGATATGGCAAACATAGATATATGTGTGTGTGTGTGTGCATCTGTTTGCATGTATGTGTGTGTGCAGTATGTTCTTGCTTGGTGTTTGCAGTGGTGTGTATGTATGTACAAGGGTCCGAGCAATGATAGTGTCTTAGCACTGTCCCTGGCTCCATGGCACTCAGTCATGTATTTAGCAGCAGGAGCTGCTGTCTGTCCCTGGTAAAGTAAGACAGGCAACACCTCCAGTTCCCCTTAATCTGTCCAGTAAACCTGTGGAAGTAAGGTGTCCACACTGGACCTCACCTGTCACTGGACCTCACCTGTCTCACATATTCTTGTGACTGTGGTCACAGATGGACACATATTCTCGTGACTGTGGTCACTGAGTCTGTACTTGGTCAGGGTCTGCCTCTGCTTCGTATCTCTGACAGTAAAGAGATAATCCTCTAATTCATGTTGATTTTATGACCCTGATAACTGATAACTAATATAATAATTTGCTTTGAGTTTTTTTACTCATTTTGTCAATGTTCCAAATCATTGTCTTTACATTCTTGGATATTATTGATGTTTAGTTCAAAAGAAGTACGTGTTCTGTGTCTGTATCTGTTATACTAGTGTCTCTCACTCTCCCTCCCATTCTCCGGTCCCTCTCTTTCCCTGGTCCCTCTTGTTCTCCAGTCTCTCCCTCTCTTTTCACTGTCTGTCTCTCTGTCTCCCTCCCTCCCTCTCTTTCTCTGGTCCCTCTCTGTCTCCCTCCTTCCCTCTCTTTCCACTGTCTGTCTCTCTGTCTCTCTCCTTCCCTCTCTTTCACTCCCTCTTTTGCAACAACAAATCTCACCAGACTAATCAACAATACTCCCCTAAACTACCTCTCACGCATACACACACAAGCAACACGCCCCCACACACAAGCACACACTCACACACACAGACACACACACACACCACACAGGATCTTTTCGGGGGGTGGTTTGACAGTGGCCTTCAGTGCCCGTAATGGATTGCACTGCTCCAGCACGACACCATAATTTGTTAACAGAGAAGCTAAAGTTCTCGCGTGAGGGCTGTCGCTGCATAGCAATAAACAGTGCGCGAGCCAAGGCAGACCTGGTGTGCTTCCCTCGAAGAGAGGTCGACCACGAGGCCCATTTCTCAACCCGCGCGTCCGCATCTCAAAGAGGGGGTCCACGCGGGAACCGACTGCTTTGTGTCTCCCGGAGGAGGCGGCGAGCCGGACGGAAGCACGGCGTCGCACTCTGCTCCCGCGGCAATTACTCACCGTCACACAAACACTGCGCTCGACCAGAAGATCACGCTCGTCAAAATCAAAACAAAACATTTTAGCACTGCAAAAATCCGCGTCCCGAGCGCTACCGAATTAGGCTGCTGTAATGCGTGGAGCTGGAAACGACGCAAACGAGGCGCTTGCGCCTGGGCGAGAATCGCATTGTGACTCGCGCACTGTACCATGACAAGCAGAAATGTGCGACATGTCGGAGTGGCTGAACTGAGTCAGTCAGGCATGCGCTTTTAATTGGGCTGCAAACGAACGCTCTCCGCTGCTCTCCCGGGTTCCTTCCCTCGCATAACAGAGAGATGCAGATGGACTGTTTTCCTCTCCAACAGCGCGCTCCTTTGGTGAGGCAACTCTCCCCAACTGGTGCGCGCGTGTGTGTGTGGTCAACAGCAGCGCTACACGGGAGAACCAGTTTCATGCGCTCGCTGCGAGCGCCATCTAGTGGTAAGCAACGAGGCTGACTGTGAGTTCCGTTTGCTCATTGGGATGAAGGGGATGATCTTTAAAGTGAGACTCCCTACCGAGGTGCAGAGGTTGGATGCTTCCTTAAGTAATTGCATTCCTTTTATATTACTTGTATAATAACCATGGCAACTCCCAGTGACCAGTCACAGGACTGGGTCTGGGTTTTCTAACAGCAGGAAGAAGATGTAGTGGATCTCACGGCATCAGATTATGACAGCTCACATTTCTTGTTTCTTGGTGTCTTATTTACATTGGTCGTTTATTTACAGCAGGTGTTATTTACAGAGTGTTTATTTACAGCGGCATTTACTGCAAAGTGCTATGGCATTCCAGTATAGACCCAGCATAGATAAAGGCACTGCACTTGAAATGTGTATGGGACACAGACACACTCACACCTATACCACACGCACCACACACCGCGCACACATACACAAACACATACGCACACATCACACACACACCACACACACACACACAACTCCCCTCCGCTGAGAAATATACTATAACAGCTCTCGCCACTAGGAGAGCAGTCTGCCTCTTTGAGTTCAGGTTGGAAACATACAGACTATAGGTTCCTGATACTAACAATGATTATTTCCAACCCCTCAGCAGGCCATTCAGACTCACTCACTCACTCACACACACACACACACACACACACACACGCTAAACCCTTCAGTAGGCCATTCAAACTGTGAAAACTCTTTCTCAGACACTTGTTAGTGCAACTCTGAAATGGAGCAGCTTCTGAAGGATGTGTGTTTGTGCAGGTGTGTCAGGTGTGTGTGTGTGTGTGTGTGTGTACATATTCTTATCACCTGTGCAGGTGTGTGTGTGTGTGTATCTATTCTTGTCACCTGTGCAGGTGTGTGTGTACCTATTCTTGTCACCTGTGCAGGCGTGTGTGTGTGTGTGTGTCTTTTCTTGTCACTTGTGCAGGCGTGTGTGTGTCTGTATCTATTCTTGTCACCTGTGCAGGTGTGTGTGTGTGTGTGTCTTTTCTTGTCACCTGTGCAGGCGTGTGTGTGTCTGTATCTATTCTTGTCACCTGTGCAGGTGTGTGTGTGTGTGTGTGTGTGTGTGGACCTATTCCTGTGTGCACAGTCCCAGAGTTCTCAGTTGTAAGCAACAACACGAGGCAGGCTGGCTGTGGAGGTGTGGTTCAGGTGTGTTGTGTCCAGGTGTGTGTGTCAGGTGTGTGTCAGGTGTGTGGTGTCAGATGTGGGTTCAGGTAGGTGTGTGTCCAGATGTTGTGGGCAGGTGTTGTGTCAGGTGTGTGTTGTCAGGTGTGTTGTGTCCAGGTGTGGTGTCAGGTGTGTGTGTCAGATGTGTGTCGTCAGGTGTGTGTGTCAGATTGTGTTGTCCAGGTGTGTGGTGTCAGGTGTGTGTCAGATGGTGTGTGTCAGGTGTGTGTCTGGCATGCAGGTGGAGTGCTGGACCGGATGATGTCACTACCCACTGTACACACACACTCTCAATGCACACTCTCAGTGGACACACACACACTTTCACTTTACAC